>NC_090324.1:85411489-85711489 GCF_040869045.1 Eurosta solidaginis | reverse complement strand
GGTTTACGTGCGTTGCCGCTCTGTTGCGGCCTCTGCCGGCGTACTTCTACTGACGGAGGTGAGCGGGTGTCACCTGTAGCGGTTGCGCGTTACTGTGGCGGGGCCTTTGGTCTTTGGGGGGTGATGCGTAGAGAAGGTCAACCGCATCACCATTCCGCGACTCGCTCCTATGAAGTGGATTCCTATTGCATAGAGAAGGTCAACTGCAATAGGGATATACTTCGCTAGTATCTCTGGTCAGGACCACAGCTCCGTGCTGACTGACTGCTGTGCTGCTGTGTCGCTCCTTTTATGGCTGTTGTATTTGGTGTTGCTAGCTCAAACGGTTGCGTTGCCGTGGTCACCGTGTTGCTGTTGAATGTTGCGAGCGCTCGTTGTGTTGCTGAGATTTGTTGGTTGGCCGTGTTGCTGTTAAATGTTGCGACCGCTCGTTGTGTTGCTGAGACTGGTTGGTTGATCGCGTTGCTAGAGCCTTTTGTGGCCACTTGTTGTGTTAATGTCGTGTCAAATATGTTGTGGGGTCGTTTTGTGTGGGCCAAATTAATGAGGATTTATTTGGTCCTCACAATGTATATTTGAATTTTTTCATTTCAAAAATATTAATTCTTCGCCTTGTTGTTTTTTTTTAGTTACTATTTATGTAAATAATGTACTTTTTATGGCTGCAGCCCATGTTTAAATACTAAATACATCAAGCCTTGTATTGTATTTGTTGGCCTTTTCATTGTTTAATCGACTAAACTGAGATTTTATAACAATTAATATGTGACCCGTTGTGACCCTTTTAATACTTTTTTTACACACGCTACTACAATTCACTAACACTAACAAAGCCCGCGCATGCGCAGAACGTACATTTGCACAGTATTTAGTAAATATGAATACTCATCTGAAAAATTAAAAATGTCTACCTAACTTATAGGACTTTCGAAATTTGTGTACAAACGATATCATACAAAATACTTTTGTGAGCCACTGTAGGCTAATTTGTAGGAAAAATTAATGGGAGCACGTTACGAATTGGAAGAGAAGGTCGGCCTAAAGTCCCTTCGAAGGTTATCGAGTCTTGGACTTTTTTATTTATGTTGTTCTTTAAGGAAATGTTTGTTTTTCACAGGTATCTTTTGTATTTCGAATTTTATAATCCAACTTCTTATTGTAAGCTGAGAAAACTAAAGCAACACAAATTGCCAAATCCAGCAATATCTGCCACAATCTGGCAATTTCTGGTTTTGCCAAGAAATCCAATTTCGACGAAACTAGGGTGCCATATTTGCATGTTATTTCATACAATGACGAAGGCTCGAGTTTAGTTTATTAGGAGAAATCCTAATTTAGTTGGAACGTGCGCTGGGTAAATTTCAGTTTTTATAAAAAGGTCGGGAATCAAGGGCTCCTGCGTTACTATACACAGAGTATATAAATTTTAATCGCATAACGGTACCCCGTAACGGCATAAACTAATCGAGATAGATATAGACTTCTGTATATCAAAATGATCTGGGCGAAAAAAGAAATTCATTTAGCCATGTCCGTCCATCAGTCCGTCTGTCTGTCCGTGAACACGATAACTTGAGAAAATTTTGAGGTATCTTAATGAAATTTGGTATGTAAGATCCTCCTGGGCACTCATCTCAGATCGCTATTTAAAATGAACGAAATCGGACTATAACCACGCCCACTTTTTCGATATCGAAAATTTCGAAAAACCGAAAAAGCACGATAATTCATTACCAAAGACGGATAAAGCGATGCCAATAGGCAGGTGGGTTGACCTTATGACGCAGAATTGAAAATTAGTAAAATTTTGGACAATGGCACTGCCCACTTTTAATAGGAGGTAATTTACAAGTTTTGCAAGCTGAAATTTGGCAGTCGGTGAAGATATCATGACGAAATTTGGCAGGAAACGTTACTCATATTACTATTTGTGTGCTAATTAAAAATTAGCAAAATCGGATGACGAACAGGCCCAATAACAACAAATTTAATATCTTTACAGTATATAAGTAGTTTATGTCAAGATTAAACTCCAATAATGATATGTTGCAACAAAATACAAAAATAAAAGGAAATTTTAAAATGGGTGTGGCTCAGCCCTTTTTCATTTAATTTGTCTAGAATACTTTTAATAAGTCGAACAAAAATTCACCAATCATTGTGAAGTTTGGTAAGGGCATAATTTATATGACGGTTACTGTTTTGTGTGAAAATGGGTGAAATCGGTTGAAGCCAAGCCCAGTTTTTATCCGCAGCCGACCGTCTATCCTTCCATACGGCCGTTAACACAATAACTAGAGCAAAAATCTATATATCGTTACTAAACTTAGTTCACGTATTTATCTGAGCTCACTTTATCTTGGTATTAAAACTGGGCGAAATCCGACTATGACCACGCCCACTTTTTCGATATCGAAAATTTAAAAAAATTAAAAAAATGCCATAATTCTATACCAAATACGAAAAAAGGGATGAAACGTTGCGATTGGATTGGTTGTTTGACGCAAAATATAACTTTAGAAAAAACTTTGTAAAATAGGTACCATATTAAGTAGAAGAAAATGAAAAAAGTTCTGCAGGGCGAAATCAAAAGGCCTTGGAATCATGGCAGGAATACTGGTCGTGGTATAACATATATAAATACCAGACAGATGGTGTTCTGGGTCACCCTGGTCTACATTTTGGTCGATATCTCGAAAACGCCTCCACATATACAACTAAGGGCCACTCCCTTTTAAAACCCTCATTAATATCTTTAATTTGATAGCCATATCACACAAACACATTGTAAAGTCACCCCTGGTCCACCGTTATGGCGATATCTCGAAAAGGCGTCCAACTATAGAAGTAAGGCTCACTCTCTTTTAAAATACTTATTAAAACCTTTCATTTGATACCCATGTCGTACGAACATATTGAAACGATTTTACTGAAATTCGCCTTACGTTCGTATCGCTAAACTGTTGAATAAATAACTCCAATATTGAATAATGAAAAAAATGGCCTTTATTAAAGTACTTCACAATAACACTTATACTTTGCAACGAATAGCTTGCTTAATAACCAAACTGATTGATAGCTCAAATGAAACTGATTCTCGCCTCCACTGTTGTCGCTCTTTTATACTGACCGACCTCCTCATTGCATATTTCTAGGCTTTTCTAATTCCAGAACTTACTAGTTAGTTATAAATTTCTCAGCCACAACTACAGATGTATAATTTGTATAGCTTCTCTCATACCCCATGCGCTTGTATGTGTGAGCGACACTTCCACAATTGTAATTGCATACCTTTAGGAGCATCTGAGATAAGATATCTTCATGTGGTTGTGCGTTGCTTCTCAGCTGCGTATACGTACATATGTGTAGACATAATGATTGATCCGTTTATGTAGATACAAGTGACTGTTTGCTTTATTATTTTTGTGACTTTATTTACTTAGCATCAGACCAGGGATGTGAATATCACTTAGTGTCACTCATATTCGTCACAATATTATAGAGTCACCCCTGGTCCACCTTTATGGCGATATCTCGAAAAGGCGTCCACCTATAAAACTTAGGCCCATTCCCTTTTAAAATACTCATTAACACCTTTAATTTGTTACCCATATCGTACAAATACATTCTAGAGTCACCCCTGGTCCACCTTTATGGCGATATCCCGAAATAGCGTCCACCTAGAGAACTATGGCCCACTCCCTTTTAAAATACTCTTTAATACCTTCCACTTGATACCCATGTCATACAAACACATTCCAGGATTACCCTAGGTTCACTTTCCTACATGGTGATCTTCCCTTATTTTGTCTCCAAGGCTCTCAGCTGAGTATGTAATGTTCGGTTACACCCGAACTTAGCTTTCCTTATTTGTTATTGTTTTGTTTTGCTGAAACATTAATATAGGCATTTTAAATTTAATCGCGACAAACTTTCAATTAATAACAAGTGTTGCTGAATTTCAGAAATACATCGAAATCGTGAATTTTATAAAAATGCTGATGTACGACCACCTTTCACGTACGCTTCTCTTATAAGACAGGTAAGTACAAAACGTATATATGGAAGAAAATTGACCTATGTTAAGATCCTATTTTGTTTATTTGTCAAGTATAAGCATGAGCCTGACAAACACAAACGCTGGTCACTTTGCAACGCATTGAAGAAGATAAACATTGCTTGACTGACAAAAGCGAAACAAGTTTTCGTTTTTCTGTGGGGCAAAGAAAAAAATAAAACGAAAATGACCATGGAAATATATGTATGACAAGTGACCATTGAGAATACTAGCAAAGAGTCTTTCGAATTCCTCCGTATTCTCATCATGTATAAATATAGCCAGCTTTTGAGAGAAAAGTTTGTTACTACCTTTATATTGGTCGATTGAATATTTGCCCGCATTTTCAATATAAATCTTGCAGTCGATTTCTAGGTAACTTCTCATTGAGCTACAAACATGAACTTCAATGCAACAAAAGCGGAAAAAATTCCGTTAGGTGGCGCACGGTTCGAAATAATTAGATAAGAATTTGGAAATATGGAATTTTAAGATGGGGTTTTAAGTAACTTCTCGGTAAGATAGAGACTTGAAATTTCAAACTTTATTCAGAGGCCGATGATAGTATAATACACAAGGTTTCACTGGGGGCGCACGGATTGAGATATTTAGCAAAATCGTACCGACCGGAGGGAATCTTACGATCGATTATTATGCTGTGTGAAATTTCGTGGTGACAACGGCGCGCACCCACGGAATTGTTATTAGAATAGTTAGGCGGAAAAAAGAAGAGAATAAAACACCAAAAGGCTTTCGATTAATTCAATGACAATGTAAAGCTTTTTTATTACAAAATTTGAAACAATATTTACTGCAATATTTACTTAAATATGTATGAGAAAATTAACGTTATACCCATACCGCGATGGGTTTATTATACAATGAAGGAAAATATCCAAATACATGGCTTCAGCGACGCCTCGGAAAAGGCATTCGCCGCTACGGTTTTCTTAAGGGTACAAACCAAGGACCAAGTCTTCATCAACTTTCTGATGGCCAAGACAAGAGTAGCCCCGATCAAACACATATCGTTGCCTTGACTTGAACTCTGCGGCGCAGTTCTACTAGCAGAAATAATCGAATCTGTGATTGAAAATATGAAATTTTCGAACATTAAAGTAACCCTCTGGACAGATTCAACTATAGTGCTGGCCTGGATCCGAAAACCACCATGTTCGTGGTCAACGTTCGTGGCACTTCGAATAACAAAAATCATCGACAAAGTAGGAGACATAGTATGGCGGCACGTAGACTTCGCGTCAAATCCTGCAGATTTGGCGAGCAGAGGGCTCTTGGCTTCGGATCTAATCGACAATTCTTTGTGGTGGCAGGGACCTTCTTGGTTACAAGAAGATAACGAAAATTGGCCAACACAAGAAGAAGATTATAACACGAATATTGAGGAAAAGAGGGTAAAGGTTCATGAGAAGTCAGTTAATAATAATTCTAACCTCCTTGATAGGTTCTCCGACTTTTCAAGGGCTGTGCGGCTTATAGCATAAATTTTTCGGGTTTTCCAAAGAAAACATCTAAAAACTAAAGCTTCATTCAAAAGGCACTCTCATTTAATAGCACCTGATGAAATAAAAACAACGACAGAACGAATGATAGCAATATGCCAAAAGCAATACTATCAAGAAGGGTACGCAAATTTGAAGTTATGGAAACTAATTAATGGGAAGAGTGTGATTTTGCCCTTAAACCCATTCATCGATACTGAAGAACTGGTGGGCGGGTCGACGCGTCACAAGACAAATCCTGCAATGAGCGTCATCCCAGTATCCTTCCATACACTTGTAGGTCAACCAGACTCCTAGTTGAATTTATACATAAGATCTCCCTCCATGGAGAAAACCAGCTGATGCTGCGCCTTATTCGCGCTCAGTACTGGATTAAAAACATGATTAGGTCTATCATCCACAACTGTAAAGTCTGCGCCATTTACAAGAAGCAGGCACAAATTCAACTTATGGGAATCCTTCCAAAGGAGCGTACCACCTTTACTAGGGCATTCAAAAACACAGGGGTAGATTTTGCCGCACCATTCGACATAAATTCTTACCAATGGAGAGGGTGTCGGACCTCAAAGGGATATGTCTGTCTCTTCGTCTGCTTTTCGACAAAAGTTATTCATCTTGAAGCTACAAACGACCTTAGTCACCGGTCTTTCCTTGATGCCTTCGCCAGATTTGTATCCAAACGAGGATGCCCAAAAAACGACTACTCCGACAATGGTACTAACTTTTTCGGAGGGACGACACAGTGAACAAATATATCCATAAAACTCTCGCATGGCATTTTATACCCCCAAGTGCTCCTCACATGGGAGGCTTGTGGGAAGCAGGGGTAAAAAGTTTGAAAACCCATTATAAGAAGATCGCGTCCGAACACATTTGAAGAGTTTACTACTCTCTTATGCCGAATTCAGGCATGCCTCAACTCCAGACCACTCAGTCCCTCATCCAACGAACCTTCCGACCTGGAGCCGCTTACTCCAGGTCACTTTATCGTTGGTGGGCATCTGTTAGCACCACCCGAAATCGACTGTATTGAGAATCCTGCCTCAATAGTTAATCTATGGCAGAAAAAAGGCCCGGGACCAGACATTTTGCAAAAGATGGAAATCGGAAGATCTCACCGAGATCCAGAAACGGCATAAGTGGAAACATACACAATCCAACTTAAAACCCGGGGGCCTAGTGTTCATAAATAAGGACAACTTCCACCTTAACGAGTGGAGAATGGGGAGAATCGTTAACATATACCCAGGCTCTGATAACGGTGTACGTGCTGTTGACGTCAATACCAGCAAGGGACAAATTACCAGACCAATTGCGAAATTGGTACTACTTCCGTACAACGAAAAGGAAGATGGAATTTGATATGCCAAATTCCTCTATACCAAATAACCCCTCCCCATCAGACACTAAACAGAACCGATAACCCAGCTCTCGTTCCCCCGAATGAGGCCAACATACCGATAACCCAGCTCTCGTTCACCGCAAACGGGGCCAACAGAACCCTAACTCAGATTCACTATCGGCCACAGAATACAATTGAATCAGCAATTACAACAAATTTTTGACAAAGTTATTGATAGTGGAAAAAATAGGTGAATAAAATATAAATTGTATTTTATCGAATTTAATTGCCGATAAATCCGAAAAAAAATTTTTTTTGAGGCAAAAAAGGAAACACGTGTTTCATTATTCTGACCGAAGAACAACATATTAAAATTTCATCGAAATCAAAAATCATGTCTTTCGCGGACCGGGTGTCTTGAAGTGGAATGAGCCTATACAATTAAACTGATAGTTTGTTGGAGTTAAATTCATTTCTTTAATTTTTGTTTTAATGTATATATTATTTCCATCTAAGATGTTTATGTGATATTAAAGTCTGAATATTGGTTAACTTCTATTTATAATATAACAGGAAGTATAAATATATTACATTTATATTTGAGTTGTTGGCGACCTTTTTTCTTTACCTTGGTGATTTGCCGGCTTGAGGCCCGATTTTAAAATTAAAAATCAATATTCCTTTAAATTTTACCAATATATGGTAACCGTCTTCAGGGCGGACTATAAACAAAAACATATAACATACAAATAATAAAAATTTACATCAATAACGTTCAAAACAATATACCTATATTGTTTTACACGTCTTCAGTGTTTGGCGTGGAGTTTCGTACTGTCTGTTTGTTATTCACTATCTGTATGAGTTTGCACAGTTATCGACGTCCGTTTTATAGTCCTTTCTTATGTTGGCCGGTGTGTTTATGATATGGAGCATTTCCAAATCACTTCGTGTAATTTTGTTGTTGTTGAAGAAACGTCGCAACGTCAATGTTTGAAGAGTGGTTTTCCATGTTACAGTGGGCCATTAGTGCTGTTTTATGGTTAATAAACCCAACGGATTAATACCCTCCAAAGCTCGCCCAACCGACACGAGGGGCGCATCCACATGACGCCCGGATTTTGTTTTTGCCGAGCTGTTGATAGGCGGAGGTTTGTTAAACGTCGAGACCTAAAACTGGTCAGCTACAGAATAAAAATCATCAGCTGAGTATAATACATAACAGTTGGAAATTATGCAAATAGTAAATTGTTGAATAAGTTAACGCTTTTAGCATATAAAGATTTTTTTTTAATTTCTTTATAGTGAAAAGTGAATCCATTATATCAAATGAATTTGAATGAGAGTTAAAATCATGACACAAACACCGAAAATGTTCATTTAATTCGAAATTAGTTCTGCAGTGCCTAAAAAGAAAATTAATGTCTTGAAGCTCGTGATGGGACATTGAATTTACTTCGTGAAAAAGAATAGGGCTAGAAATTAGTCCGTTTAGTAGTTTACCCATAAATAATACGTCTGGCATTTATCTACGACTTGCGAGAGTTGGAAGATTGATAAGCTTTAACGACTAGTATAAGGTGGAAGATTATACGCAGAGTCCCATTGAAAATTCCTTAAAGAGAAAAGTAAAAATTGCTTCTGTATTGACTCAAGCCTATCAGCGTGAACTTGATATCGCAGATTCCAGACTATTGATCCGTATTCTAGTATCGGTCTAACTAATGTGGTAATAAGGGCTTTGGTTACATACGGGTCACTAAATTCTTTAGACCATCGCTTCACGAATGATAGAACACCTGTAGCCTTATTGACAGTAGTCATAATATGAAGGTTGAAACTAAGTTTAGCATCCATCGTGACTCCCAAGTCAACAAAATAATTTACTGATACAATACAAAAATTATTAATTACGTAAGAGGCTGCAGGTAAAGATCTCCGAGAGAGGCACATGAATTTACACTTATTGAGGTTCAGCGGCATTGAATTCGCGTTGCACCAAGCAACTAAGCAGTTTAAAGGGACGTTCTTCAATAGACCCATAGGACCTAAAAAGTTCAATATCATCAGTATACATTAAAATATTGGTGTACAGATATCATTCATAAATAGTAAGAATAGAATTAGAACGGGATGACTGCCCTGTAGGACGCCAGAGGGAACATTAATGACATTTGAAAAAGTATTTTTAAAAATTACTTGTTGTGTTCTAGCGCAGAGATACGAAGATATCCACTGGGTGTGACCAGTGTCCAACCATCTCTTTAATTGTAATGTGGAACTAACGCCTCTAACACCCCTCTCATTATGGTCCACCCCTGTTGAAACTGCTAGTTTCCTTGGACTCCCGTTAGTGGACATTGATGACAATTTGTGATCGGTCAAACCTATTGGATGGGGCGAAGCACTGCTACAACAACAACAACAACCAGGGCTCGAATTACACATTCCGTGATCGAAACGGCAATCGTACGAATAAAGATTGCGTGACTGATCGTACGTATGGCAATATTGGTATTATGAGGTACGTGCAGTAACGTATCGTAATTTATGACAGACAGTAATAGATTGAATGGTGATTTGTAATAGATATTTCTTCTATTTGTAAATAACACAAATTATTTATTTACATATGGAAAAGTAAAAAGTATAGTATATAGAATAAAGATTACGTGACTGATCGTACGTATGGCAATATTGGTATTACGAGGTACGTGCAGTAATGTATCGTAATTTACGACAGACAGTAATAGATTGAATGGTGATTTGTAATAGATATTTTGACAATTAAATGTCATCTTCTATTTGTAAATAACACAAATTATTTATTTACGTATGGAAAAGTAAAAAGTAGTTTGTTCAAACAATTTTACCTGCGGGAAGAATACAATCTGCGCCGCTTACGCTGGAATAAATTCCCCTTATGCATAAAATAAATATTTATGTGCTCTTTGTTATATGTAACAATTTAAAACAGGGGTGGACTGTTAATACTCGTCCAACAATATCGGAAGAGGCGTCAAACGACATGTTGTTCACATAAAAAACAATTGTGTAGAAAGGGGTTTTGCACGGCTTTAATATTGACCCCAAACAGATGTTGCACGAGCCGAGGTTGTATTTTATAAGCGCAGCCGAAGCCCGCCCATGCATATAGATGTGCTGCGCAAATGCTATGGGTAATTTTTCGTGGTTTTCGGAATATCTTTGGATAAACTCAAAATATGTTTTTTCCGCCTTCGGATCAATAATAGAGGGGTTAAGGCGCGTTCTCTGCCACCTCACGATATATTTGGAAGTATATTAGCAGTCGTCCCTCTTGTAAATTATTCGTTATTGTAATAAAGATGACAACAATTTTTATAAGGTGTTCGAAGAAGGGATAGTCCTGGGCTCCTCTACGTTGTTGTTCCTTGTATTTTTATACTCAGTTGAGCAGAGCTCACAGAGTATATTAACTTTGATTGGATAACGGTTGGCTGTACAGGTATAAAGGAATCGAGATAGATATAGACTTCCATATATCAAAATCATCAGTATCGAATAAAATTTGATTGAGCCATGTCCGTCCATCCGTCCGTTAACACGATAACTTGAGTAAATTTTGAGGTATCTTGACGAAATTTGGTATGTAGGTTCCTGGGCACTCATCTCAGATCGCTATTTAAAATGAACGATATCGGACTATAACCACGCCCACTTTTTCGATATCGAAAATTTCGAAAAATCGAAAAAGTGCGATAATTCATTACCAAAGACGGCTAAAGCGATGAAACTTGGTAGGTGGGTTGAACTTATGACTTACTTACTTACTTAATTGGCGCTTAACCGTCTAAACGGTTATGGCCGTCCAACAAGGCGCGCCAGTCGCTCCTTGGCTCCGCCAACCGGCGCCAATTGGTCACACCAAGGGAGTTTAAATCGTTTTCCACCTGGTCCTTCCAACGGAGTGGGTCCGCCCTCTACCTCTGCTTCCATAGGCGGGTTCCGATATAAACACTTTCTTGGCCGGAGCATCATCTTTCGTTCGCATAACATGGCCTAGCCAGCGCAGCCGCTGCGTTTTAATTCGCTGGACTATGTTGATGTCTGCGTATAGCTCGCACAGCTCATCATTAAATCTTCTTCGGTACTCGCCATCGCCAACGCGTAGAGGTCCATAAATCTTTCGAAGAACTTTTCTCTCGAACACTCCCAAAGCCGCTTCATCTGCCGTTGTCATGGTCCATGCTTCTGCCCCATATAGCAGGACGGGTACGATAAGTGACTTGTAGAGTATGATTTTCGTTCGCCGAGAGAGGACTTTACTTTTCAATTGCCTACCTAGTCCAAAGTAGCATTTATTGGCAAGATTGATTCTTCGCTGGATTTCAGTGCTGATGTTGTTGCTAGTGTTGATGCTGGTTCCCAAATAAACGAAGTCTTTTACTATTTCGAAATTATGGCTGCCAACAGTGGCGTGGTTGCCAAGGCGCATATGCGCTGACTTTTTGCTCGATGACAGCAGGTACTTCGTTTTGTCCTCATTCACCATCAAACCCATCTTTACCGCTTCTTTTTCCAGTTTGGAGTAAGCAGAACTAACAGCGCGGGTGTTTAGGCCGATGATATTAATGTCATCACCATATGCCAGTAATTGCACGCTTTTATAGTATATTGTTCCAGTGCGGTTAAGTTCTGCAGCTAGTATAATTTTCTCCAGCATCAAATTAAAGAAATCGCACGATAGGGGGTCACCCTGTCTGAAACCTCGGCTAGATTCGAACGGCTCGGAGAGGTCCTTCCCTATTCTGACTGAGCTGATGGTGTTGCTCAACGTCATTTGGCAGAGCCGTATAAGTTTTGCGGGGAAACCAAATTCAGACATAGCGGCATATAGGCAGCTTCCTTTTCATGCTGTCGAAGGCGGCTTTAAAGTCGACGAAGAGGTGATGTGTGTCGATTCTCTTTTCACGGGTTTTTTCCAAGATTTGGCACATTGTGAGAATCTGGTCGATGGTAGATTTACCAGGTCTGAAGCCGCACTGATAAGGTCCAATCAGCCGGTTCACTGTAGGCTTCAATCTTTCGCACAATACACTTGAAAGGACCTTATATGTGATATTAAGAAGGCTGATTCCACGATAGATGGTGCATTTTGCAGTATCCCACTTCTTGTGGACTGGGCAAAGAACACTTAGATTCCAACCGTCGGGCATGATTTCGTCCGCCCATATTTTGCTAAGAAGCTGCTGCATGTGCCTTACCAACTCCTCGCCGTCGAACTTGAATAGCTCCGCAGGCAATCCATCAGCGCCCACGGCCTTGTTGTTTTTCAATCTGGTTATTGCTATTCTAACTTCGTCATAATCGGGCGGGGGACATATATTCCATCATCATCGATTGCGGGATAGGGTTCTTCATCTCTGCGCGGTGAATTGCTGCCTCCATTTAGGAGGGCAGAGAAATATTCCCTCCATAATCTAAGCACTCTCTGGACATCAGTTACAAGGTCGCCGTTTTCATTCCTACATGAGTTTGCCCCGGTCTTAAAACCTTCCTTCTGTCGCCGTATTGTTTGGTAGAATTTTCGGGCGTTATTCCTGGTGGCTAGCAGCTCAAGCTCCTCGCACTCACGCCTTTCTGCTTCTGCTTTTTTCTTCCTGAACTTATGACGCAGAATAGAAAATAAGTAAAATTTTGGACAATGGGCGTGACCCCGCCCACTTTTAAAAGAAGGTAATTTAGAAGTTTTGCAAGCTGTAATTTGGCAGTCGTTGAAGATATCATGATTAAATTTGGCAGGAACGTTACTTGTATTACTATATGTATGCTTAATAAAAATTAGCAAAATCGGAGAACGACCACGCCCACTTTAAAAAAAAATTTTTTTAAAGTGAAATTTTCACAAAAAATTTAATATCTTTACAGTATATAAGTAAATTATGTCAACATTCAACTCCAGTAATGATATGGTGCAACAAAATACAAAAACAAAAGAAAATTTCAAAACGGGCGTGGCTCCGCCCTTTTTCATTTGATTTGTCTAGGATACATTTAATGCCATAAGTCGAACAAATATTTACCAATCCTTGTGAAATTTGGTATGCGCTTAGACTCTAGGACGATAACTGTTTTCTGTGAAACAGGGCGAAATCGGTTGAAGTCACGCCCAGTTTTTATACACAGTAGATCGTCTGTCCTTCCGCTCGGCCGTTAACACGATAACTTGAGCAAAAATCGATATATCTTTATTAAACTCAGCTCACATAATTATCTGAACACACTTTGTATTCGTATAAAAAATGGCCGACATCCGACTCTGACCACGCCCACTTTTTCGATTTCGAAAATTACGAAAAATGAAAAAGATGCCATAATTCTATACCAAATACGAAAAAAGGAATGAAACATGGTAATTGAATTGGTTTATTGACGCAAAATATAACTTTAGAAAAAAACTTTGTAAAATGGGTGTGACACCTACCATATTAAGTAGAAGAATATGAAAAAGTTCTGCAGGGCGAAATCTAAAGCCCTTGGAATCATGGCAGGAATACTGTTCGTGGTAATACATATATAAATAAATTAGCGGTAGCCGACAGATGATGTTCTGGGTCACCCTGGTCCACATTTTGGTCGAAATATCGAAAACGCCTTCACATATACAACTACCACAATTCCCTTTTAAAATTCTTATTAATACCTTTAATTTGACACCCATATTGTACAAACACATTATAGAGTCACCCCTGGTCCACCTTTATGGCGATATATCGAAAAGGCGTCCACCTATAGAACTAAGGCCCACTCCCTTTTAAAATACTCATTAACACCTTTCGTTTGATACCCATATCGTACAAACAAATTCTAGAGTCTCCCCTGGTCCACCTTTATATCGATATTTCGAAAAGCCGTCCACCCATAGAACTAAGGCACACTCCCTTTTAAAATACTCATTAACACCTTTCATTTGATACCCATATCGTAAACAAATTCTAAAGTCACCCCTGGTCCACCTTTATGGCGATATCTCGAAAAGATGTCCACCTATAGAACTAAGGCCCACTCCCTTTAAAAATACTCATTAACACCTTTCATTTGATACCCATATCGTACAAACAAATTCTATAGTCTCCCCTGGTCCACCTTTATATCGATATTTCGAAAAGCCGTCCACCCATAGAACTAAGGCACACTCCCTTTTAAAATACTCATTAACACCTTTCATTTGATACCCATATCGTACAAACAAATTCTAGAGTCACCCCTGGTCCACCTTTATGGCGATATCTCGAAAAGGCGTCCACCCATAGAACTAAGGCCCACTCCCTTTTAAAATACTCAATAACACCTTTCATTTGATACCCATATCGTACAAACAAATTCTAGAGTCACCCCTGGTCCACCTTTATGGCGATATCTCGAAAAGGCGTCCACCCATAGAACTAAGGCCCACTCCCTTTTAAAATACTCAATAACACCTTTCAATTGATACCCATATCGTACCCCTGGTCCCCCTTTATGGCGATATCTCGAAAAGGCGTCCACCCATAGAACTAAAGCACACTCCCTTTTAAAATACTCATTAACACCTTTCGTTTGATACCCATATTGTATAAACGCATTCTAGAGTCATCCCTGGTCCACCTTTATGGCGATATCTCGAAAAGGCGTCCACCCATAGAACTAAGGCCCACTCCCTTTTAAAATACTCAATAACACCTTTCATTTGTTACCCATATCGTACCCCTGGTCCCCCTTTATGGCGATATCTCGAAAAGGCGTCCACCCATAGAACTAAGGCCCACTCCCTTTTAAAATACTCATTAACACCTTTCATTTGATACCCATATCGTACCCCTGGTCCACCTTTATGGCGATATTTCGAAAAGCCGTCCACCCATAAAACTAAGGCACACTCCCTTTTAAAATACTCATTAACACCTTTCGTTTGATACCCATATTGTATAAACGCATTCTAGAGTCATCCCTGGTCCACCTTTATGGCGATATCTCGAAAAGGCGTCCACCCATAGAACTAAGGCCCACTCCCTTTTAAAATACTCAATAACACCTTTCATTTGATACCCATATCGTACCCCTGCTCCCCCTTTATGGCGATATCTCGAAAAGGCGTCCACTCATAGAACTAAGGCCCACTCCCTTTTAAAATACTCATTAACACCTTTCATTTGATACCCATATCGTACAAACAAATTCTAGAGTCACTCCTGGTCCACCTTTATGGCGATATCTCGAAAAGCCGTCCGCCTATATAACTAAGGCCCACTCCCTTTTAAAATACTCATTAACACCTTTCTTTTGATACCCATATCGTACAAACAAATTCTAGAGTCACCCCTGGTCCACCTTTATGGCGATATCTCGAAAAGGCGTCCACCTATAAAACTGAGACCAACGCTCTTTTAAAAAACTCATTAACACCTTTCTTTTCATACCCATATCGTACAAACAAATTCTAGAGTCACCCTTGGTCCACCTTTATGGCGATATCTCGAAAAGGCGTCCACCTATAGAACTAAGCCCCACGCCCATTTAAAATAATCATTAACACCTTTCAATTGATACCCATATCGTACAAACAACACATTCCAGGGTTACCCTAGGTTCATTTTCCTACATGGTGATTTTCCCTTATTTTGTCTCCATAGCTCTCAACTGAGTATGTAATGTTCGGTTACACCCGAACTTAGCCTTCCTTACTTGTTTTTAGTTATTAACGATTCCTGTACTCGATCAACTCAATGTTTCGATGAAAAGGAGCTCGAAAATATCGAGTGCCGAAATTCGGTTTGCCAATGCAAATTTGGCTATCAAGCGAATACAGAAAGGAAAACTTGTATACGTGTGGTATCAAGCAATGAAAGTGAGTAACAGTAACCTAAAAAAAATTTTTTATTGTAGAAATTTCCACTGCTTTGTCCAGATTGGTCGAAATTGCTTGTTGTTGTATTAACAGTGCTTCGCCTCTTTTAACACTTGCAACCACTCACAAATTGTCATCAGTATACTCTAACGGCAGCCCTAGGAAACTTGCAGTTTCAACATGGGTGGAGTAGAGTGAAAGGGGTGTTAGAGAAGTTGGTTGCACATTGCAATTAAAGAGATGATTGGTGTCATGTAGGGAAACACTGCAAGCGGGGCATAAATTTTGTATGTCGGGGTTGATTCTGGATAGGTAAGAGTTTAACCTGTTACAGTATCCAGATCGAAGTTGAGCCAGGGAGTGTGCTTCCTCTTCTGTGAGCTCTGAGCATTTTTCCTTAAGAAATGGGTTCGCCGGGCAATTCCTGGCGTAGAGGCCCTGTTTGTGTCTTTGTTTTTTTACTTCATACGGCTGTGTTGTCAGGGACCGTATTTTCTCACAATGCTTGCGGAGATGATTTCTTAAGCCCCTGACGGCGTTGCCTCTTCAATCATTTGTCTGTTGAGATGCCCAGGTTTCTGGGTATTCTACAGAAACAGTTTGATCAGCATTTCATTTCTGTACCTAATTGGGGAGTACTCTCGCCTCATTGTTTAGGTGGTGTTCTGGAGACATAAGAAGACAGCCCGTAGCGGTTCTGAGAGCGGTGTTTTGGCAGGCCTGTATTTTCTTCCAGTGAGTAACCTTTAGGCCTCGCGACAATATGGGGACGCGTAGCATGCAATCGACCGGCCAATTGCTTTGTAAGTGGTAATGAGCATTTCTTGATGTTTTCCCCAAGTGCTGACGTCAAGAGCTTTGAGAATTTTATTACGGCTCTGGATTTTCGCTACAATTGCGGTTGCCTGCTCTCCAAAATATAGATCCTGATCGAACGTCACACCCAAGATTTTTGTGTGTAAGACAGTCGAAAGCGTAATGCCATCGACGTGGATGTTCAATATGGTTGACATTTGGCGCCTCCATGTTGTAAATAAGGTTGCCGATGATTTTGTTGGTGACAATGTCAGGTTTCGCGAGGCGAAATAACTGGAGAGATCAACTGTTTATTTTATGTGTGGTCCTGGGCCTGTAGTTAATACTGTGCAGTCATCGGCGTAGGAAACGATAGTGACTCCTTCTGGCGGTGAAGGTAGCTCCGATATGTAAAAGTTAAACAGAAGTGGGGATAGGACACCACTAAGTTAGCCCTTGTTTAATTCTTGTGGGTTTAGATGCTATGTTTCTGAATTGCACCAATGCTTGCCGACCAGACAGATAATTTTCGGTCCACCTTTTAAGACTTGGTAAAGGGAGGACCC
Source organism: Eurosta solidaginis (assembly GCF_040869045.1). NCBI lineage: Eukaryota > Metazoa > Arthropoda > Insecta > Diptera > Tephritidae > Eurosta > Eurosta solidaginis. The sequence goes on along the minus strand of NC_090324.1, from coordinate 85,694,340 downwards.
ATCCAGGTCTTGCAGTAATGTGCCGTGGTTGACCGTGACCAAAGCTGTTGACAGATCTAGCGCAACGAGTACTGTCATATGGCGAGTTTTTGATTTAAACCGCAATTTATCAGGGTGCTAATGGCATTTAGCGCGGTGGGGGTGCTGTGGAGTTTTCTAAAGCCATGCTGATAACAGGCTAGCTGCAAATTTGTTTTGAAATAGGGGAGAAAAATGGCTTCAAGCGTCTTGACTATTGGCGATAGGAGAGATATCGGACTATAAGAATTTCATATGTTAGCTTGTTTCCCAAGCTTTTCGGAGATGACGAATGTGGACACGGACAGCTTAAAGACATGCGCTAGATAATTAAATCCCTCTTTGCCTAGTTTTTAAGCATCAACATGGCTATGCCGTCTGGGCCTACTGCTTTAGATGGTTTAACATGAACGATGGCATCTTCAACCACTTTGGCGGTGATGGTAGTTGCGGACGCGTTATCTGACTTTGTCAGCCGTAGAATGGATTAATTATTGTCTGCAAAAAACGCTCGCGTATTTTTTCGCAGCCGACAGCACTTTATCGCCAAAGGTGATGGAGATTTTGTCATTGTGCTTAGCCGGATTCGATAGGGACTTTACGGGGGACCTACCGGTGCCTTACTTATACCGGCAGAGAGGTTACAATTCTTAAAGTGCTCCTCCCATTCCGCCCGCTAGTGTTCATCCGCTAGCAATCTGATGCGTTAGTTGATTTCCCTTATTTGGGGAGCCTGGCCCGCCGTCTAGCTTTGTCAACCGTGGAATGCATTACGTTTTGTCGGCAGAGAGCACTCGCGGATTTTTACAAATCCGACACTTCATCCACAAGCTGTCTGATGCCCTTGTTTATGTCCCTTATTTGGGGGTGGATAGGGTCGTGCTGTTTTAGAGAGTAGCGTTCTCTCGCTAAAGTTGCTGTCTACGCTGGAAAGTGTGACCGGAATTCTTCCAACGGGAATGAAACGAGCTGACGCGGAAAGCGCGCTCCCCCTGACTGACATCAGTTGGGATTGGGAGAGCAGCAAAGCGACTGTCAGTGTATTTTTAATAGTCTTTCCATTTTCTTTTTTTTAACTTTATGAAAGTGCGTTTTTCTGGAGTAATGAATTCTGCTGATCGCGAGAGCGGGAGGAGTATGGATAGGTGGTCGAATGCCAATGTTACCATCGGCTGCCAGTTGACGCAGTTAACAATGCCTGCGACACGATGGAGATTTCCGCCGAGCTATGACAGCTTCCTACCTTTATCGAGTAGAACGTAGAGAAATTCAGGAGAAATAACTAAATAAACTATTATAATCCTTTTACGTTTACATGTGCTTGGTTGTCCAAAATAAACACAGAAATAAATTGGCGCTTGAGGATAAGCAATTTAAAGAAAGTTATTGAAGGTGTATACATACATATGATTACTACAGCTATGTGTAAAGTTATTCATAAGCAGATTTTCCTCGACCTGATGTACAAAGTATTGCCGAAAAATGTGGTCCTGGCGAGCTCGAGCGTTTGTTACAGCTTTTACTAGGTTGCGCAGTAAATTGTGCTTCCAAGCAAGATTATATACGACAAATAATGTGCTTGGAAGAATCACTTCAAGCTAATATAATGCGAGCACTACAAAATCTTGAGTCAACTTGGCAAAGAGCCTGCCCATCTCGTAGTTCGTCAAGTATTGATAATTTAGATTATAAAATATTACAAGAAGAACGAGATGCTTTGGCTCAAAAGTCTTTTGAATAAAAAGGTATTTGGTGGATAAAAAGGTATTTGGTGGAATTGAGTTATTTTGAGGTTATTCGAAATTTGATATTTTACAAATTTTGTTACCCATAGAAGAAAAATCTAACTTGCAACAAGAGCTCAATAAACTGCAGATAATACAACTGCTGAAATTGGTGATGATGGTGTTTCACTGCGTCCTGTTCAAGTTGGTTCTGTACGTTATTCTGAACTTCGTCGATAGCTCGATCGAATGTACAATTAGATCCTGCACCAGAGGACCTGAAATTGAAGGTTTAGCAGCAAGAAAAGGATTAAAGATGAAGTTGACGTTGACGTGCTTAGAGAATCTAAGGATAAATTGTGTTTCCAAGAAAAAAAGTTGGGATTTTCCCGAAAAATGTGGTCCTGGCGAGCTCGAGCGTTTATTACAGCTTTTACTAGGTTGCGCAGTAAATTGTGCTTCCGAGCAAGATTATATACGACAAATAATGTGCTTGGAAGAATCACTTCAAGCTAATATAATGCGAGCACTTCAAAATCTTGAGTCAACTTGGCATAGAGACTGCCCATCTCGTAGTTCGTCAAGTATTGATAATTTAGATTATAAAATATTACAAGAAGAACGAGACCCTTTGGCTCAAAAGTCTTTTGAATAAAAAGGTATTTGGTGGATAAAAAGGTATTTGGTGGAATTGAGTTTTACTTGAAAAAGGTTATTCTAAATTTGATATTTTACAAATTTTATTACCCATAGAAGAAAAATCTAACTTGCAACAAGAGCTCAATAAACTGCAGAAAATACAACTGCTGAAATTGATGATGATGGTGTTTCACTGTATCCTGTTCAAGTTGGTTCTGTACGTTATTCTGAACTTCGTCGATAGCTCGATCGAATGAAAGAAGACCTTATACAATCAGATCCTGCATCAGAGGAGCTGAAATTGAAGGTTTAGCAGCAAGAAAAGGATTAAAGATGAAGTTGACGTTGACGTGCTTAGAGAATCTAAGGATAAATTGTGTTTCCAAGAAAAAAGTTGGGATTTTCCCACCTCTTGTATACTAGCATAACGCCAACTTGTATCGTGGCAAATATTTTACTTGCGGTTTACAGTTCATTTTGGTTACAACAAATTTAAATTTCTCAGGAAAAGCAAAAACCTTATATTTTTATATTCAATACATGGAGAAATGACTTTTTAAAACGCCGCTGTTGTTGGTTCTAATTCTTTCATATTTTTACTGGGGTGTATTTGAATATATCATACCAAAATCTGTGAAAAATCTATTGGTTAGGGCCTTTGTGAATTAAGCTAACGATATGTATGATAACAAATAAAAAGAATAACAATTTTTATCAGGTACTTTTTTATATATGTATTAGCTGAAATCATTACTTGAATGTCTAAATGAAATGACTAAACTTATAGTAGGGTTTTTATATTACGCGAGCTCGAAAAAAATGCTCCAACTAGCTAAACTATTTTATTATGTTGCTTCACAGCACTGGTGTCAGGTGTCAAACTAAATGTTGTGTCTGTGAATATTTTAAAAGAAAAACGAAAAAAATGAGTAATCCTGTCGATTCATTGGTAAATATTTGTATTTAATTGTAAATATTAAATAAAGAGTGTTTATTTATTGTCTAGTTTGTTTCCCTGCCCGTTGGCCAGCAAAATGATGTATGCGAAGTGGTGAACGAAATATTGGAGGCCGTATATGCTAGCTCCAGTTCATCCTCTGAAGATTCGGAAACGAAGATGAACAGCATGAGAGGTGTAACAACTTCGAAGGCACGCTTGATGCGATGAGCGGGATTGACTTCAAAGCGCACATGGGACGTGAAGCAGTGGTGTACCTTACCAGGAATAACAAAAGCTTTTTTAATTAGTAAATATATTTATAAACTAAAAAAATATTTGATTTCTCTAGCGAGGTATTCCACATCTTCTTTTGTTGCTGACCAGTCTGGTGTTGGAAGATCACGTATCACACCCAAGCAATCCATTTACATGCTAATATACCATTTAGCAACAGCGTGTAATTTCGCCAACTAGGGAATTTATTTGGTGTAGCCACATCAAGCGCATGGTCCGTTGTCCAACGCGTTTCTCGCTATTTGGTATCTATTAGTGATGAGTATATCAAGTGGCCAGAAGGCATTCAGCTACCAAAAACGACTGAAAAGTTTTACCAAAAACAACGTATCCCTGGTATTATTGGAGTTATAGACGGTACGCACATTGGTATTAAAGGCCGAAGGATCAAAAAGAAATGTACTTCAATCGTAAAAAAACCTATAGTATAGTGCTGCAAGCTGTAGTGGATGCCGATAAAAAGTTTATTGATGTAACCTGTGGCGAGCCTGGGTCACTTCATGACTACAGAGTTTTGAGTAGATCCAAACTCTTTAACGATGCCGACAGACTACACGAACAAATGTTTGCAGGTTCATATTTTATAATTGGGGACTCGGCTTATCCGACGACGAATTGGTTGGTGTCTCCATATAAAGACTACGGAAATTTGACTCAAAGTCAGCGAAAATTTAAGGAAATCCACAATACGTTTGGACTTTTTAAAGGACGTTTCCGAAGACTTATGAAGTTTACGGAACAAACAGATTTGCAGACGATTACCAACATCGCTGTCAGTGCGCGTGTTTTGCATAATATTTGCATCATCCATGACGATTTGTGTGACGCTGAAGAAAATGAAATGGACGATGCAGTTTCCTTTGAGATTGAAGAGGAAATAGAGGAGTCGAATTCCAATTCCAACTTAGATAGAAGGGAAAATGTTTTTAATTATTTAACGCAACACAATTTAATTTAAAATAACCTTTTGACTTTGAAGAATAAATTATTATAAAAATCTGATCTCATTTTCCTTCGACCAATGCTTGTAAGTATAATGGGATGCCAGAAAATTTCCCTCATTACCAAGGTACTTTATGCGATTCGATGAGGGACTCGTAAAACTAACGGCAAACGCAGATGGCGTTGGAATTGTCATAAGTGGAAAGTGCCTTCCAACGATTAGCTCTTTGATGGATCGGGCGCTTCGGGATATTCATACCTGGGTATCTAATTTCTGTTTGAAAGCCAACAAGAAGAAGACGGATATGGTCCTGTTTACAAAGAGGTACAAGGTCCCAAATTGGACCAAACCTAAGTTAGGGTGGTGACCCTACAATAGAAACCTTGCACAAAATATCTAGGAATCATCCTAGACAGTAAGCTGTCATGGAAGCTCAACGTGGAGGAGAGCGTGAGAAGGCCTCAATGGCTTTTTATGCATGTAAAAGAATACTGGGGTGTACGTGGGGCTTATCGCCCTCTCTTTCTCATAGCATTTACATTCCAACCAGGCTCGGTGCCTCGGGCAGCTTGAGCGCCGACCATACGGCCATAGTAGTATAGCGTCATAAACCACAAGACGAACAGACTACCTGATTCCCTATCTGCGCTTCAAGGGGGATCTTGAGCCCACAATAGAGGTGGACGGTTGGCCTAAGGGTGCTCAAATGGCGGTTCCAAAATAGTGGAAGGAGAAGGGTCTATGGCACACTGTGCTGAGATGCGTGGGGCTGTAAAGTGTCGATTTTATGTGTAGGTCTTACAACCTTAGACTAACTGAGTTGAAATTTTCAATCATTCGATTTTCAGTATATATCGCACCCTAAATTAAAAAGAGTCAGAACTCTAAAACATTTTATATAGATTTATTAAAGTTAATCCATTCAATATTCCTTAACTACTAATTAGTCCCATCTGACCTATTGAAAATCGATTTTTTCAGTAAAGTTCAAAGTTAATAAATAAGGTTTGATTTGAAAATTGTTTGCCGATATGAGAAAAATCGAATACAGGTGAAAATTGCAAAACCAAGCTTTGAAAAACGTTTTCAAAAAATCGCAAAAATTAAAGTTAAGGGTTTGGTGAAAATAAAAACAAACTTATTTCACCATTCCAACCCGACGTTTCGCTAGCCTCTCTAGCTTTTTCAAGGGCGATCTGTGTATTTTAATAACAAAAAGCAATACATTAATATAAAAACAGAAAAGGCATAAGTGCGCAACATGTCAACACACAACGCAAACTGGGCATTCAGCTGATCTACAAAACACAAGAATCAAAGACAAAAATAAACAAGGAAAAGCCAGGTACACATTAGGAAGCCTGCGAATATTGCAAAGAAGAGACAAGACAATAAACAAAAAGGAAGATACAGATGACGTTGCTGCTGCCTACACCCTCTGTCTCTAACATTAATTCGTTTTAGTATGACAATGATACCACTATGGAATGTTACCGAAAATATTTTTAGTTCTAACAAATTTGTCTAAATAGTCCAATTATGTGAGTTTTCTATATAAATCGTGTTTTTTGCCTCTTGTTTTGTGATATTTGTTTGTATGTACTACTGTGATTATTGAAATGCTACGCACTTATGCCTTTTCTGTTTTTATATTAATGTATTGCTTTTTGTTATTAAAATACACAGATCGCCCTTGAAAAAGCTAGAGAGACTAGCGAAACGTCGGGTTGGAATGGTGAAATAAGTTTGTTTTTATTTGCACCAAACGCTAATGGTCAAAAGAGCCTAAGTAAGCATTAGTAAATGTTATAAATAAATTGACCGGAAAATCACAAATTTAAAGTTAAGGGTTTTTTTAAAACGGATAACTTTTGCGGTTTTCACCTAATTTTACTTTTTTATAAAAAATGTACAAACACATACGTCATAAAATGGATATAAACGAAAGCGATCTTACGCAAAATTCGAATTCTAAACACGAATCCTCAGTTAAATTTAAAATTTGTTACTAAGAATTTTTATAATTCTTCTGAGTTTGCAGTTTTGTATTTATTTATTGAATTTAAGTATGACAAATTGTTAGTCCTAATGCAAAAAAAATTTACTGTTTTTTGACACCTTTTTTGTCCACTCAGCTGGAGCAATTTCTTCCCTATAAAGAAAATAAGTTCAAAAGAATATACTCAACTCAGCTGAAAAAACTGTATACTCAGAAATAATCTAAAAATTCTTAGTGACTTATTTTTAAATTTTACTGAAGATGCGTATTTCGAATACAAATTCTGCGTAAGATAGGGAGCTTAAGTTTATATCGACTTTATTACGTATTTGTACATGTTATTACGATAACCGATTTTGATTCGGAAAAAAGTCGTGTCAAACCTATCACACAAATTTCTTTATAAATTCGAATACAAATCGAAAGAAATGAAATAAACGAAATTAGAAATGATGGTAAAAATTTACAAAGCGGGTGGATTACAGAAAATGACCTAGAAGGTTCAATGTAGACATATCATACCGTTTTCGAGATAGTCTCACTTATTCACCCATTTTTCCATTAATTCCAATTTCCTCTGCTCCATCTGCGTATCCTTTTCAAATTTTTCCCTCAGAAACTCTTTGAAGTACTGCAGGGATTGGTCTCGCGATTTCACTTTTTCTTCTGCCATTTTTTTCCTCAGCTCAAATTTTTTTTCATAGTAGAGCTCCCGTGCGGAATGCTTTTTGCGTGATGATATATTAGCTGACGCAGATGGCACTGGCGATGGCGATGCAATTGGTGGGGGTGTTTGCGTTGATGATGGCATGATCGGTGAAGGTGTTTGCGTTGGTGATGGCATTATTGGTGAAGCTGTTTGTGTTGGTGATAGTATTGCTGATGGAGAAGGTGATGGCGATGGCACCAACACTGTCAGTACTGCTGGCGTTGATGAGGGAGGCGATGGTGAAACTACCGACGACTAACACATTGATGATAGTGGTAGTTGCAGTTTTTCAACCGGCCTGCAGCCAACGTGGACGGTGCGGGTATTAAAAATTATTGGGCCTTTCCCAAATATCTCGTCCATAATTTCCATATATGGAGTAAAGCATGGAGTAGCGCCTGTTCTGCGGTTGTTGGCTTTTGCTGCTTTGTATGCATTAAGCAACGTACACATTTTCGCTTCCAAGCATAATGGTGTCATATCCGCATCCTAAAACGAATGTTTATTAATTTGATATGCCATGTAATTTATATGATGGTTAAACATATTTTCTAACATACCCCAATAACAATGGACACCATAACTTCCAATACATTTGAGAAGGCAGTCCTCTTTTTTTTTGGATGCAGGAACTCTTCCTTCCGTGCAAGGTAGCATCTCAAGAATCCTGCGGTTTGTTCCCGGCTCCACTTTCTCCGTTTTTTTTTTCCTGAATTCTATAAAACAATTGCTAATTTAATATTTTTTTTATAAAAAACTCTAGCGCATATTTACTTACGTTTGCTCCATTTTGTTTCACTTTATTTTGTTATTGACGTTTATCTGCACATTCGTATGTTCATTTCATTCGCTCGTTCAATAGTGCCCTATTTTTGAAATTGCAGCACTATACAACACTATCAATCAATTACCTAAGCAGTTTCAACTGAAAGCGCTTAGCCAACTCAACTCGATAACTTTTTATTGTTGCTTTCCATGCAATTCGGTAAGCTAGCTAGTGTTTTAATTGTACTAGTTAGCAACGAAATACAGCTAGTATTTAAAAATAACTATGCTAAAAAAAGGTACTTCAGTTCTTACAAATATGACTGGAATTCAACGAAATTGTTATATTCAATAAATATATACATATATATATAATAAATACTATCCTTTAAAACTGTAGAAACTTTTTTCATTCAATATTTAAATAAGGTTCATCATTTTCATTCCAGTTTTTATATACATACCCAACAGGCATTTCTGTAAATGTTTTGAAAGTAACTTAAATTAAAATTGTTGCGTTAAACGTTATATAAACTTTTTCAGTATTAAATATATATATAATAATTTAGCTGTGAAAGTAGATTATAAATTTTTACAAAAAAAAAAACGAGAAAACTATTTGTTCAACTTGGAAAATTTGAAATTATTTTCATAAACGTTTATCCATATGAGGGAATGGCTGCATTTAATATTTTATGAAATGATTGAAATAAAAACTATCATTTATAAAAAGTTTTGCTAAACTATTTATGAGAAGTTTTTTTTTAGAAATTTTTTATAAGTTTACATTTATAAGCTTAAAAGTAGCGAGCCTTTTCGATTATTTCACGCTTAATTCCAAACAATTTGTAAACAAAAAATCATCGCTTTGCAATCTTAGTGTTTGTTAGAGAAAACTTTTTATAAATTTACATTACGTTCACTTTGCTTGTTGGGTATATAATAAAAATATTATGAACTAACTGACCCGGCAAACTTTGTATAGCCTCGGAATTATGGGCGGTGTCACGCCCCCTATTATGAAAAATTGTAATTCGCCACATTCTCGCAATTTTTTTAAATAGGTATTCAATATTTGGTATGGGAATTCCATATATGAAGAGATTGAGGTGGGATAGTGGGATTGACATGGGAGCTGGAGTGGATATGAGAATAGGAATGGTTATGGGAGTGGGATATTGAGAGGGACTGGGAGTTTGAGTAGATGTAGGAGTGGGGGTCCGTTTTGGAATGGGAGTGGGATATTGAGAGGGACTGGGAGTTTGAGTAGATGTGGGAATGGGGGTTCGTTTTGGAATGGGAGAGAGGTAAATTTAATAAGGTATGGAGAAGAATAAGAAGAAAAATATAGTAGAAGAGAATGGGATTGAGAGTGAAGAGGGGAGATGGGGCTCACTTTTTAAATGTAGGAAAACCAATTTTCGGGTAAGACAACGTCTGCCGGATAGGCTAGTTATGTATATAAAAAAAAACAATATAAATTAAATATGATAAAAATTATTGTCGCTATTTTTGTGAAAACAGGTGTACAAAATCTGATTCCTTTATTCGGAATCGGAAAATGGATTTAAGTCTCGCTTCCTAAGTTCGATTTCTAAACGGTTCAGGGCACAAAAACGTTTATGTTTTTCTTATCATACCAACAGATGAGTGTCCCGATCGGTTGTTTGATTTACCTTTCTCCACATTTTTGCATCCTTCATAGGTTGGCCTACAGCGTTTAGTTTTTTGATAGATCCTCCCACAATGGTTGAGATGTCGCCTTCCCTTGGGCAACATTTGGTATCGCATTTTTGGCCAGGTTGCGGTGATGCTGCATAAATTCTCCCATTATCTCCTTTTGCCTATAATTCAGCTTATTTAGATGCGTCCTTTGGGAAAACCAATATTTTATATTACAAATACTTTTAACTATTTTTTTATTTATTTACTTACATAATTCATCTTGAAATTTTCGTTTTTAGTTGTACTAAGATCACTTTACTTTTTTAAAAACAAATTTAAAACGTAACAACTATTAATTAATTCGTTTTTTTTTTTGACTCTTTCGATTATTCAAATACCTTTGGGATGGCAGAAAATTTTACAATTCCTCGATACTTTTCTACACATGACCTACTACCATTTTTTTGGAGCGTTATTAGAAAAGATTCCTTCCAAGCAGCAGGAAAGACACCAAGTTTTATGGATATCACTACATAGTATAAAACAAGTCGCTTTTTCTGTCCCTATGTCCCTTTGAATGCTTAAACCTTTAAAACTACGAAACGGATTTTGATGCGTTTTTTTTAGTGGATAGAGTGATTGGAGAGGAAGGTTTGTATGTATAACAACATCCATTAAAAAGGGGAGAAATGCTGTTATTTTTGAAGTTTCTAATATGATGTCATAAATAATTACATCTATCTTTCCATATATCAAAATCATCAGTATCGAAAAAAAGATTGATTGAGCCCTGTCCGCCCGTCCGCCCGTTAACACGATAACTTGAGTAAATTTTGAGGTGTCTTGATGAAATTTGGTATTTATGTTCCTGGGCACTCGTCTCAGATCGCTATTTAAAATGAACTATATCGGACCGTAACCACGCCCACTTTTCGATATCGAAAATTTCGAAAAACCGAAAAAGTGCGATAATTCATTAGCAAAGACGGATGAAGCGATTAATCTTGATAGGTGAGTTGAACTTATGACGCAGAATAGAAAATTAGTAAAATTTTGGACAATGGGCGTGGCACGCCCACTTTTAAAAGGAGGTAATTTAAAAGTTTTGTAAGCTGTAATTTGGCAGTCGTTGAAGATATCAAGATGAAATTTGGCAGGAACGTTACTCCTATTACTATATGTATGCTTAATAAAATTTAGCAAAATCGGAGAACGACCACGCCTACTTAAAAAAAAAAATTTTAAGTCAAATTTTAACAAAAAATTTAATATCTTTACAGTATATAAGTAAATTATGCACAAATTCAACCCCAGTAATGATTTGATACAAAAATAAAAGAAAATTTCAAAATGGGCGTGGCTCCGCCCTTTTTATTTTATTTGTCTAGGAAACTTTTAATGTCATAAGTCGAACAAAAATTTACCAATCCTGTGAAATTTGATAGGGGCTTAGATTCTGGGACGATAACTCTTTTCTGTGAAAAAGGGCGAAATCTGTTGAAGCCACGACCAGTTTTTATACACAGTCGACCGTCTGTCCTTCCGCTCGGCCGTTAACACGATAACTTGAGCAAAAAACGAAATATCTTTACTAAACTCAGTTCACGTACTTATCTGAACTCACTTTGTATTGGTATAAAAAATGGCCGAAATTCGACTATGCCCACGCCCACTTTTTCGGTACCGAAAATTACGAAAAATGAAAAAAATGCCATAATTCTATACCAAATACGAAAAAAGGGATGAAACATGGTAGTTGGATTGGTTTGTTGACGCAAAATATAACTTTAGAAAAAAACTTTGTAAAATGGGTAGGTGGTAGAAGAAAATGAAAAAGTTCTGCAGGGCGAAATCAAAGGCCCTTGGAATTTTGGCAGGAATACTGTTCGTGGTATTACATATATACATAAATTAGCGGTACCCGACCGATGATGTTCTGGGTCACCCTGGTCCACATTTTGGTCGATATCTCGAAAACGCCTTCACACACACAACTACCGCCACTCCCTTTTAAAACCCTCATTAATACATTTAATTTGATACCCATATCGTACAAACACTTTCTAGAGTCAACCCTGGTCCACCCTAATAACGATATCTCGAAAAGGCGTCCACCTATAGAACTAAGGCCCACTCCTTTTTAAAATACTCATTAACACCTTTCATTTGATACCAATATCGTACAAACGAATTCCAGAGTCAGCCCTGGTCCACCTTTACGGCGAAATCGCTAAATGGCGTCCACCTATAAAACTATGGCCCACTCCCTCTTAAAATACTCCTTAATACCTTCCATTTGATAGACATGTCTTACAAACACATTCCAGGGTTACCCTAGGATCATTTTCCTACATGGTGATTTTCCCTTATTTTGTCTCCATAGCTCTCAACTGAAACTCGAACTCGAAAAGGCGTCCACCTATAGTACTAAGACCCAATCCCTTTTAAAATACTCAATAATACCTTTCATTTGATACCCATATTGTGCAAACAAATTCTAGAGTCACCCTTGGTCCACCTTTATGGCGATATCTCGAAAAGGCGTCCACCCATAGAACTAAGGCCCACTCCCTTTTAAAATACTCATTAACATCTTTCATTTGATAACCATATCGTACAAACAAATTCTCAAGTCACCCCTGGACCACCTTTATGGCGATATCTCGAAAAGGCGTCCACCCATAGAACTAAGGCCCACTCCCTTTTAAAATTCTCATTAACACCTTTCGTTTTGTACCCATATTGTACAAACGCATTCTAGAGTCACCCCTGGTCCACCTTTATGGCGATATCTCGAAAAGGCGTCCACCTATAGAACTAAGGCCCACTCCTTTTTAAAATACTCATTAACACCTTTTACTTGATACCCATATCATACAAGCAAATTCTAGAGTCACCCCTGGTCCACCTTTAAGGCGATATCTCGAAAAAACGTCCACCTATAGAACTAAGGCCGACGCCCTTTTAAAATACTCATTAAAATCTTTCATTTGATACCCATATCGTACAAACAAATTCTAGAGTCACCCCTGGTCCACCTTTATGGCGATATCGCTAAATGGCGCCCACTTATAGAACTATGGCCCACTCCCTCTTAAAATACCCCTTAATACCTTCCATTTGATACACATGTCATACAAACACATTCCAGGGTTACCATAGGTTCATTTTCCTACATGGTGATTTTCCCTTATTTTGTCTCCATAGCTCTCAACTGAGTATGTAATGTTCGGTTACACCCGAACTTAGCCTTACTTACTTGTTATTTATTTATTGCATGTTTCTCGGGAACGGCTCAACCGATTTAAATGAAATTTGGCACAGAGATAATGTATCACCTTCTAAGACTTTCTATTTAGGTTTTGCCACTCAGAATGTTTCACAAGGTTGACACCTATTCGAAATTAAAAAAAATTGCATGAGATATGCCGATATGGGTATCAAACGAAAGGTATTTCACTCCGCATTACAATAGGCACATTTATAAATGCATATTTTTGCCAAATATGAAATGAATAATTGCAATTTCTCGCAGATTACTATTAGAAAGATTTCTCACCATAGCAAAAAGATATCTCACCATGGTAATTTGCTACCGTTGAACACTAGAGGCATATGTTCAATTTGAAAACGACATCTAACCATTTAACTACTTACGAACAGATGGCGCTTAAGGAAGTAAGTTGACATTTAATTAAACTAACTGATAGTTGTCATTCGTGAAATTTACAAGTTTTTGGAATGTAATAAAATTGTGAGACTTTCATAGTGTATAAATAAAAAAAATTTTTTAAAATTAATAAATCTGCGCATGAAGATACTCGAGAAACCTTGCCACATATAAAAAAAAGTATAGTTTAATTAGAATGTATAATAAAGTACGTAGAATAAAGTACGTTATGCGGCATACTCGAAGATTGCCGAGCAAAGCTCGGTAGCCCAGGTACTGTATATATATAAAAGAAAGTGGTGTTAGTTACGTTATTTATAACTCAAGAACTGAAGAGCCGATTTGGTGGAGAGATAACTTAGGACCAGGAGACGCATATAGGCTACTTTTTGTCCCGTTCTGACGAGGGTCTTGAGATCAAAACGTGGACCTGGGATGTTTTTGTTCAATATGGATAACAAATGAAAGCTGTTGATGAGTGCTTTAGTACAGGGTAGTTTTCATACTTATTGGTGACTAGGGTCTCGAGATATAGGCCAAAACGTTGACCCATGTACCCCTAGAATGTGTTTATACAATATGGATAACAAGTGAAAGCTGTTGATGGGTGCTTTAGTACAGGGTAATTTTCATACATATTTGGGACTATGGTCTTGAGATAAAGGCCAAAACGTGGATCAGGGTAAGACTCTAATGTGTTTTTACGTGATGGGTATCAAATTGAAGCTGTTGATGAGTGCTTTAGTACAGTGTAGTTTTCATACCTATTGGTGACTAGGGTCTCCATATATAGGCCAAAACGTGGATCAGGGTAACACTAGGATGTACTTTTACATTATTGGTATCAAATTGAAGCTGTTGATGAGTGCTTTAGTACAGGGTAGCTTTCATACTCATTGGTGACTAGGGTCTCGAGATATAGGCCAAAACGTTGACCCGTGTACCCCTAGAATGTGTTTATACAATATGAATAACAAGTGAAAGCTGTTGATGAGTGCTTTAGTACAGGGTAATTTTCATACCTATTTGTGAATAGGGTCTCGGGATATAGGCCAAAACGTGGACCCGGATACCCCTAGAATGTGCTTGTAATATGGATATCAAATGATAGCTGTTGCTGAGAGCTTTAAAGTAATTTTCATTGTGATATTCGATTTAGTCGCATCAACCTGGCAAAACTGATAAATATGCATGCGAAGCCGAAATAAAGACATCACTACATATTATAAAACAAAGTCGCTTACTGTCCCTATGTCCCTTTGAATGCTTAAACCTTTAAAACTACACTCTAAAGCAAAAATCGTAAATTTACTACCAAAAGGGTAGGCAAGACTTTAACCACTATAAATGTGCAATGTTATCCATCTTTATTTTTACAAAGCTCTTGTTGAATTTTACGAAAAAATTTGTAATACTTTAGACACTATATGCCTAAAATTGTACGCACCAGTTGCTTATATTTACACCCTAAGACCCCGATGTTAAACACTAAGGGCCCGATTTTAAACACTAAATGTTTTAAAATATGTGAATATACTTTATGTATGCTTGTAGCGAAAAAGTCGGAAGAAGCCATCGAACAACTGAATTTGTGGGACACAAAGGTGACATCTTCAACCGAGGTGTCTTTAGCAGAATGATTTTTTGAAAAATGGACTGCCTAAACATTGTAGCTTGAATATTTTTTAATGCATTTTGGAAACACACATTCAAACAAATTGGAACTCAAATGATAACTTCTTAATTTGCAGAACTGCTTTGCATACACTTTACACAAAAACATTTCCAATACATGTAGTTGTAAAGCTTATTCACTTATTTATATTTACATGTATTATCCCAATAAACAATGAAACAAAAAATCTCAAATATTTGAGAAAAACATTGATTCTCAATTTGATATTCAACATTATTTATCATTTGAAACCAAATATTTTCTCGACTTTTTCTCAAACGTCGATCTTCAAATTGAGAATAATTTGAGAGATACTTGAACATTTTTTTCCTTCAAATGTTTGAGAAAACATTAATTTTCAGTTTGATATTCAGCATTATTAATCATTTGAAATTAAATATTCTCTCTACTCTCTCAAATGTTGTTCTTCAACTTGACAATGGTTTGAGATATTCTTGCATTTCGTTCCATTCCTGAAATGTCAACATAACAAATATATCGAAATCTATCGAATCGGTGGATATTCGTCGATCTCTAATTTGCATACTTTAGCTGGAAATGTAAACAAGCGATTTTTTTGAGTGAAGTTGGACATAAAGTGAAAAAATAAGGAAGTATTTATACATTTTAATAATATTAAATATTCATGTACTACATTAAACCAGTTAAAAGTGAAGTGAGGCAAATAATAAATTTGCTTACCGAAAGTGGCACAACAGTGGCACCGGGAATAATAGAAAAGTCAGGTGTAGGCGCCAACTTAGGCGAAGGCCCTTCTATTTCCAATAGTGTTATTTATGATCGAGGTGATTCAGAAAGTGTGGATTGGGACTATTCGAAATCTGACATTGATGCAGAAAGTGAAATGGAAAGTGTTATACGAGAAGAGCTAGCTGGATGGGCCGTCCATTTTAATATTTCCACTGATGCAACCAATGGTTTGTTAGGAATACTTCGGAAATATATTACTGGCATTCCAAAAGATGGCATTACATTGAAATGTACTCCCAAGATAACGCCAGTGGAAAAAATGGGGTCAGGAGAATATTTCCACTACGGTGTTGAAGATTCCCTTACAGATCCTTTAATGAGAAAATCGTTCATATCCATACCACTTATTCACTCATAGATGGATTTAAACAGCACATTTTTGTCTACTGGAGATAACCAAGTTACCAAACAAGGTAAGGTTTTTGACTATTCATTGTTTATTTGAAATTGTTTATACAAATAGTTTATTACCGTTCATTTTTCAGATTTGGATAATTTGAATAGGAATATTTATGCCTTAACAAGAAAATAGACGAATGATGATCAAATTTATCAAAGGTAATATTTGTTGATTTATTTATTATAATTTTTTGAATTAGTTTGCGATATGTTCAAATTGAATACCCAATTTTTTTATATTTTTAGTCAGATTTAACTCTAACATTTTCGAGTATGCACTTTTTAGTGTAACTTTAGTATACAAAATTTAAATTTTGTCTTTACGTTGTATGGAATAAATGGAATACTTGAAAATATTTTGAAAAATTTTATTGAAAAGATACAAAAATTTTGGAATGAAGAATTTTATCCTTACTCAAAATTAGTCAAACCGTGTATATATAATGACTAGCGGGACCCCGGTGTGCTTCGCTACACCAATAGAAATATTGGAAAAAGAATAAAATATCATAGAATTTTTTTAATCTTTATTTCAATTCTAAATCCAAAACATTTGGGTACACTACATTTTTCGTCTTTCCATCTGGGATATGAATAACCAAACAATTTGGAATGCCTACTCTGGAACAGGCAACGTATAGCTGTCCGTACGAAAAGCACGGCTCCTCCAAATTCAATCCGCATACTCGTTTGTCCTTGCGCCTTGTTGATTGACATAGCAAATGACAGGCGCACTGGAAATTGCAAACGCTTGAATTCAAATGGCATGACTGTTGGTATCAGTGGGATTCACGGTGTAAGCACAATTTCACTTTTCGCTTTGCCGGTCAGTATTGTTGCTTCAATTAAATTCGTCATCAACTTTTTTACATTCGAATATTGATTTTTTGCCGGCTCAAGGTCCAAAAACCCAATTGAGAAAAAAATGTTTTTCGGTTTTTTTATGCCAATATATTTCGGCTACACTGCGGTAACCTTCCTCAGCGCCACTGAAGACAACATAAAAACATAGAAAACAAACAATTAATATCACATATTTCACTAATAAAAATTACAAATTAACAAAATGTTTACAAACAAAAGTTTTAACAAAAATTCACAATTACATCATTTGACATTAACATACATTGCTTGGTGTTTCCGTCTGCACCGTCTAATCAGGTGTTTGCTACTGTCCTATTGTTATTTAGTAAATGACGATATGCATGAGCACATCCATCACAGTCCGTTTTATAGTTCATTCGTATTTCTGTGGGCGTGTTAATTATGTGTAGCATTTCCAATGTGTATCATTTGTTGTAGTTTTGTTCTTGTGCGAGAATCTCTGCTGCATCGAAGTTTGGTGAGTGCCCACTAGCCGCACAGTGTGTCATGAGTGCAGTTTTCTGAAAATTAGCGTGATGACATTGTTTATAATCTGATTTGTGCTGGGACAGTCTCGTTTTTAGTTTTGCTTTTGTTGTGCCTACGTATATACTTTCACAAGCTTCGTTCGAGTTTCCATTACAAGGTATTTTATATACTAAATTACTTTTTTCGGTTGTTGGTATTTTTGTTTTTGTTCTGTTGAATATTGTTTTTAATGTGTTAGTCGGTTTGTGTGCTATCTTTACTTTTTCTGTATTATAGCAATCCGACTTCGCTAAACGTTCCGATAGCTGAGGTACATATGATACCGTCTTAAATATTGTTTTTTGTGTGTTTTCTGAATTTTGTTTCTGGTGTTGAATTAAGGGCCGTTTCAGTGAATTTTTGATCGTAGAATCCGGAAAATCGTTGTTCTTTAATAATAATGTAATTTCATTTTTAATTTCTTGGTGGTACATTTCGTCAGAAATTTGCAGCATTCGTCGTATACAGCCCATTGCTGTATTAATTATCATCGTTTTTGGATGCTTTGAGTTAAAGTTGATGATTCGTCCAGATGCAGTAGGTTTTCTATACCACTTTACTTTTAATTCGTTTTCCCTTCTGATTATGATCGAGTCAAGGTATGCCAATTTTCCGTCCTCTTCGAGCTCCGTTGTAAATTTTATATGTCTATCAAACGAGTTAAGCGCGTCCAATGTATTTTGTACCTCGTTTTTGTTTACTATCGCAAATAAGTCGTCAACGTATTTGGTGAAAAGTCTGGGTTTTTGCCCAAGCTTTTTACTAGTAGTATCCAACAGCTGTTCCATTATAATATCGGCGATCACAGGCGAGGTTGGTGATCCCATTGGTAATCCTTTAAGTTGTGTATATATTTTGTCGTTGAATTTAAAATACCTGTTATCTTGGATACAAAACGTCACTATCTCCATAAATATTTGTTTCGGTATTTTCGTATGTTCCTTTATTATTGCCAATTTTTCTCGTATAACGTCCAGCGCCAGTTGTATTGGTACGCTTGGGAAGAGTGACACCACGTCAAAAGAAACGAGTGTTTCGTCGTCGCAAATGGGTGTATTATTAATTTTTTCCTTGAAATCGATAGTGTTTTTCACATTATATACTGAGTTGGCTGTTACGTTCTTAAGGATATTTACAATATACTTGCATAGACCGTGCGACGGGGACCCAACGGCGGAACATATGGGTCTGAGTGGCATTCCAGGTTTGTTTTTGGGAGCCCATAGATCCTTGGGGCTAGCGCAGTGGTTGTCACGAGTTTATTTCTGCATAAGTCCTTTAAAATATCTTCCATTCTTTCGTTATATTCCTTGGTCTCCATTGCCACAGTTTTACTTCCTTTATCCGACGTTAGAATTTTAATGTGGTCATTTTCTTTAAGGAACTTTCGAGTTTGCTTCACTGTATCAATTATGGCACAGTCTAATGTCGTTTTTCGGTTTGTTGCTGTGTGATGTTTTATTAGGAGAGAGAATTGGTACGTGCTTCTACCTGCTTTTCTTTATTTTCCAGTGTCTGTATTAAGTCCTCACCATCGGCAATGTATTGAAACAGCGGAAATTTGGAATTTTCTACTGGCAAAGCGAACTTTGGACCCTTAGCCAGCAGAGCTTTAACATCTGGCGGGAATTCAACATTGGTTTTGTTTACAAACCAATCTTCGCGTTTGTTATTGTTCACAAAATTATTGTTTCGTGCGTTCCTCAGTTTTTCATATTTTTCTTCTTGCCGCCTTTTTAGTATTGTCTTTAGATTATTTGAAATATTTTCCTCCCTCTTAGTAAATTCCAACAAGTCCTCCTTGTTCAGCTGATTCTTAAGTTGTATTGTTTTTTCTTCTATTTGTTGTTGTTGTCTTTTTAATATGTTATGCTTATGTTTGATAATTAAGTTTAATATTTTAGAGTGGTAGTAGTGTGTGTGCCTGTCTAAAGCTTTGTATATATCTGGATGTGTGTCAGAGTCAAACAAAAATAATTGCTTACATCTAGTGGAATTTTTTATAAAGCTTTTTTACACTCAGTGTTGTTCCATTACACAATTTTGGTGTATATAAATTCCGTAATAAAATAACTGATGAGCCGACCTTCAAATTTAAACAATGCGGTGGCATACCAGACGGTTCCAATGAATTCAAAAATTAAACTGGATAATTCACTGCGTCACCTTGATTCATTGCGCTATCCACTGACTTGTATGTTGTCACCACACCTAGCAATTTTTTCAGAATGTGATGGTTGATAGATCATTGATATGTACATTTTTTGGTGCCAGTATTGCGCGTTCTCTCAACCAATCGTGATTCATGTAATTTTGAACAATATTTGGAAACACTCGTTCAATTAATTCTTCGTTTGATTGGATAATTGTACAACAATTTTTGGCAATGTAATCAAACAATTTTTTTGTCGATTGGAATTTTGCCATTTCCGATCTCTAACAATTGCTTCGAGAACTATTCTGCAGACTGATCATTGTGTAACTGAACACGCATGTTTATGTGTAATGTTATTTTTTTCACGTATCGCCACAAAAGGGAAGACTTCAAACATGTATTGATCTCCTCCGCCGCTGTTGATCGTGGAATAACGGGCAATGTTTGTTGAAAGTCACCTGACGATAAAATTAAAGCACCACCAAAAAGCCTTCGGTTTCCACGTAAATCTTGCATCGTTCGATTTAATGCTTCCAATAATTCTTTGTTTGCCATTGTACACTTATCTAATAGAATGACCGCTGCTTGTTGCAAAAGTTTTGCCATCGCTGAATTTTTGGATATGTTACAGGCTGGAGTTTCAACCACCTGTATATTCAATGGCAATTTTAAAGCTGAATGAGCTGCTCGTCCTACATCAAATAAAGTTGCAGCAATTCCAGAAGAAGCGAGTGCCAAGGCAATTTTCCGTTGCAATCGAATAGTTGCTAAAATCAATGAAATCACAAATTTTTTCCGGTGCCGCCAGGTGCATCCAAAAAATATAATCCACCAATATTATCAGAAACAGCTTGCATGATTTTGTCATATATATCCTAACGGACTGAGGCTGATTGACTTTGCCGGTGCTCGAAACATTGTCATATCCAGCACGAGGTTCATGCATAAAAAGATACATCAAGCTACATGGCTGTCTCCTGATCAAAATACTCGCAATCAGATCGATCACGTTGTGATAGACGGACGGCATGCATCCAGTGCTTTAGATGTGCGCTCGATCCGAGGACCTGACATCGACTCGGACCATTATCTCGTTGCAGCCAAAATACGCACTCGCCTCAGCGCGGCTAAAACCAAGGAACAAAGAAAATAAGGAAAGCTAGACGTCGAAAAGCTTCAATCACAGCAGACTGCCAATGATTTCGCATATCGACTCTCACACCTGCTTTCTGAGAGCACAACTCATCCTGAAGGAATACAGGAGCAGTGGGAGCATATCTCCAAAGCACATCGTACTGCCGCCGATGAAAAAATTGGTTATTGGCGGCCACGAAAAAACAACTGGTACGATGAAGAATGCCGCGTGGCAACCGAAAGAAGAGAAGCTGCCTACAGGGCTACGTTAAAAGCGAGCGCGACAAGAGGAGTGTGTGAACGCTATCGTGAGTTGAAAAGGGAAGCGAGACGCCTTTTCAGGAAGAAAAAAGCAGAAGCAGAAAGGCGTGAGTGCGAGGACCTTGAGCTGCTAGCAACCAAGAATAATGCCCGAAAATTTTACCAAAAAATACGGCGACAGACGGAAGATTTTAAGACCGGGGCAAACTCCTGTAGGAACGAAAACGGCGACCTTGTAACTGATGTCCAAAAAGTGCTTAGAATTTGGAGGGAACACTTCTCTGCTCTCCTAAATGGAGGTAGCAGTCCCGCAATCGATGATGATAGAATATATGTCCCCCCGCCCGATTATGACGAAGTTAGAATAGCAATATTCAGATTGAAAAACAACAAGGTCGTGAGCGCTGATGGATTGCCTTCGGAGCTATTCAAGTACGGCTGCGAGGATTTGGTAAGGCGCATGCAGCAGCTTCTTAGCAAAATATGGGCGGACGAGTGCATGCCCGAAGGTTGGAATCTAAGTGTTCTTTTCCCAGTGCACAAGAAGGGGGATACTGCAACATGCACCAACTATCGTGGAATCAGCCTTCTTAATATCGCATATAAGGTCCTTTCAAGTGTATTGTGCGAAAGATTGAAGCCCACCGTGAACCGGCTGATTGGGCCCTATCAGTGCGGCTTCAGACCTGGTAAATCTACCATCGACCAGATTTTCACAATGCGCCAAATCATGGAAAAAACCCGTGGAAAGAGAATCGACACACATCACCTCTTCGCCGATTCTAAAGCGGCCTTCGACAGCACGAAAAGGAGCTGCCAATATGCCGCTATGTCTGAATTTGGTTTCCCCACAAAACTTATACGGCTGTGCAAAATGACGTTGAGCAGCACCATCAGCTCACTCAGAATTTGGAAGGACCTCTCCGAGCCGTTCGAAACTAAACGAGGTTGCAGACAGGGTGACTATTATGCGATTTCTTTAATTTGATGCTGGAGAAAATTATGCTAGCTGCAGAACTTAACCGCACTGAAACAAAATTCTATAAAAGCGTGCAATTACTGGCATATGCTGATGACATTGATATCATCCGCTTAAACACCCGCGCTGTTAGTTATGCTTACTCCAAACTGGAAAAAGAAGCGGTAAAGATGGGTTTGATAGTGAATGAGGACAAAACGAAGTACCTGCTGTCATCGAGCAAAGAGTCAGCGCATGCGCGCCTTGGCAACCTTGCTATTGTTTGCAGCCATAATTTCGAAATAGGAAAAGACTTCGTTTATTTGGGAACCAACATCAACACTAGCAACAACATCAGCACTGAAATCCAGCGAAGAATCAATTTTGCCATTAAATGGTACTCCGGACTAGGTAGGCAATTGAAAAATAAAGTCCTCTCTCGGCGAACGAAAATCATACTCTACAAGTCACTTATCGTACCCGCTATATGGGGCAGAAGCATGGACCATGACAACAGCAGATGAAGCGGCTTTGGGGGTGTTCGAGAGAAAAGTTCTTGGAAAGATTTATGGACCTCTACGCGTTGGCGATGGCGAGTACCGAAGAAGATTTAATGATGAACTGTACGAGCTATACGCAGATATCAACATAGTCCAGCGAATTAAAACGCAGCGGCTGCGCTGGCTAGGCCATGTTATGCGAATGAAAGATGATGGTCCGGCCAAGAAAGTGTTTCTATCGGAACCCGCCTATGGAAGCAGAGGTAGAGGGCGGCCCGACTCCGTTAGAAGGACCAGGTGGAAAACGATTTAAACTTCCTTGGTGCGACCAATTGGCGCCGGTTGGCTGAGCGAAGGAGCGACTGGCGCGCCTTGTTGGACGGCCATAACCGTTTAGGCGGTTAAGCGCCAATTAAGTAAGTAAGTAAGTTAATAGATTCAAAGTACAAATTATATTAACAGATAATAAACTTAAAGATGGCGGCCACCGTGGTGTACCTACCACACCGTATGCCCTGGGTTCACACCCCGGGCAAAGCAACATCAAAATTTTACAAATAATGTTTTTCAATTAGAAGAAAATTTTTCTAACGGGGTCGCCCCTCGGCAGTGTTTGGCAAGCGCTCCGCGTGTATTTCTGCCATGAAAAGCTCTCAATGAACACTCATCTGCCTTGCAGATGCCGTTTGGAGTCGGCATAAAACATGTAGGTCCCGTGCGGCCAATTTGTAGGGAAAAGCAAGAGGAGCATGACGCAAATTGGAAGAGAAGCTCGGCCTTAGATCTCTTCGGAGGTTATCGCGCCTTACATTTATTTTTTTTTTTAAACTAAAAGATGTAGACTTAGAAAATAATTTCAAGGAAATTCTGAAAATGCACATAACTAGAGGTAAAATAGATATATATACTGAGTTAGATAACCATCAATATGCCATTTTGCAAAATAAAATATTGGAGTTATATGGAAATGTGGATAGTATTAAATTTGTTCGATGTTCTTATCATGCTAAAGATATAGAAACGGAGGAAGAGGCTTATAGGCAAATTCATAATTATCATAAAAATGAAACAAGTCATACTGGAATAAGCGAGAGTTATTTTGGTTTAAAGAAACTAATTTATATTCCTAATTTGAAAATTTTGATAAATAAATATATTAACAATTGCTCTTTTTGTACAAAAGCTATATTTGATAGAAAACGTATATAACAGATATAAGTCAAATTGTACACATGGATATTTATACAAACTCTAAATCAAGTTTTTTAACATTTATTGACCGTTCTTCAAAATTCGCTACCGCCTATTATTTAGAGGATAGAAACCATCGAACAATTATTGAAAAGTTGCGGCTTGATAAATCGCAAAAGGGACACTTCAGAAAACTGATTTATGATAACGAGTTTAGAGGTATATATATTAAAGGGTATCTGGAAATTGAAAATATAGAGTTGCATTTGGTAAAGCCAAATAATCATACTGGCAATTCTGACATAGAAAGGCTACATAATACAATTTCAGAAAAAATAAGGGTGTTGATGCTAGAACAAGTCACATAATATTAAAGATAAAATTAGCAAAGCAATAGAATATTATTATAATACATATCATTCGGTTACTAAAGAAAAGCTAATAAATATTGAACTTGGATATTGTAATTAAGAAAATATATATAAAAATATTTTATTCATAAAACAAAAATATATTGAGAAAAGGAATAAGACTAGAGAAAATTATATAGAAGATAGAACTAAAGGATATATAAAGAACTATAAAGCTTTGCGACACAAAGAAATATATAAACTCAAAACTAGAAAATATTCATAATTCAAATATTAAAAGAAAACTTACATACAATGTAACTGAATCTGTTTGAAATTTGTATGTAAAATTTAAAATGTGTATTGTGTGATATAAAAGGGGGGGGGGGGGGGGGGGGCACTCGCCACTACACGTTCGAATTTTATTATGAAATAAGTGCGTGCGCTGATGTGAAACTCGACGAAAGGTGTAATATTCAATAAAGACTGTTGTAAAAAAACTGTGTCGATTAAACTGGTGAAAAATTAAAGTGATACAAAAATTAAAATTGCCGCCGTCCGGAGGCCTTACCGGCGGTGGGCGAACAGACCAGATAGTCACAAGGAATCTTAAACGACGGTAATGCAACGCGTTTGTACTTATTTTTCTTTTCGGCACTAAATTGTTTACACTTTTCGCGGTTCATTAGAAATCACTACGCATGTGGCACACAGTATATGGATTTTGTTTTTACAAGGTTTTTGTTTATTTTTTAATATAACCAAAAGAAAAAAATTGTGGCAAGAAACATTGCACTTACTTTTGACTTTTTTGTGGCGATTTGTGTACTGGTGCTGATGTGGCAAGTAGCTTGTGGTGTGGCAGTGGCTTCAGCTGGCTATCGCTTGCTCAAGGTTTTTCTCGTTTTGGTATGAGGTATAATATAACTTTACACTTTTTTGTTGGTATCGCCGTTGATTATGGCAAATGACTTTTCCGGATAGATTTTTATGATTATAATGTGGTTTGTGGACTGCATTTATCGCATTTATATTCCTTTTTCTGGGAGATAGGACCAAATGTTCGGCCGGGGTGCATTTGATCCTTGCGAGAGGTGGGCGCACCGGGGTCGACCTCAATGAACGGGTTGCATTTGGAATAAAATAAGAAAAGACGAGAATTTCTCGTTATAATGAGTATGCTTTATTTGATAAAGATAAAAATGTACAAGTTGACAATATTACCTTGTGTATGGAGAATACGGCAGAGATCGCTGGCGGCAGACGCGTGCAGGTTGGAATCAAAGAGGCCGGTTATATCGCCGGCGACAACCGATGGCCCTCTGGAGGGAAAAGTCACCCACACATAAACGCCGACATGCATGTGCATGAGTGCTGGCAAGAAGGACACATAAACGGGCATGTACTTGGATGCACATTCATGTGGCGGTGATGGTGTGGGTGGCTGGAAATTAAATCGAGTATCGAGTTGCATTAGGGGGGTCGCAATCAGATGCGGAAAAGTTAGGCATCCTGCCTAAACACATACCTTTGATTGAAATAGTTAAACATATGTAAAATACTTACCGAATGAAATACCCTGCAAAATTTATTAAAATACCCACCTTAATTACCGAACCTGTAATCAATGAATTTTACTTACTGTTTCGTAGGCATTAATATTTACATACATATACATATATACATATTTACATATATATATAAAAAACTAGCCTGATTACTAGCGGTTCAGGAAACGAAAGTTAAGTTAGTTCCCTAATTACCGTCGATCTATCGCCAATCTTTTCGTAGAATAGTTAAAAATTATAAAATATTTTAAGTGACTTAAACTTAAAACACAAAATCTACATACAAGAAAATTAGTTTCAAAATCATTTGCATACTAGTTATATTTGACTTAAAATAAAATTATATATATTTGGTGAAGGTTTAAAGTGAAGTGCCGTGGTTTTCATTTGGAAGGGAGAGTAGTGGAAACCCCAACCCATTTATATCCCTAATTCTTGTCCATGGTCCATTGACGCCATTGGAAT
Source organism: Eurosta solidaginis (assembly GCF_040869045.1). Classification (NCBI taxonomy): domain Eukaryota; kingdom Metazoa; phylum Arthropoda; class Insecta; order Diptera; family Tephritidae; genus Eurosta; species Eurosta solidaginis. The sequence goes on along the minus strand of NC_090324.1, from coordinate 85,668,155 downwards.
CAGTGACCTAAGTGGATAAAGTTGAAAAAACAGGAGTAAAATCCAAAAGTTTGAAACAAATAATGTATACTTACGAAAAAAGGAAACATTCCTACCAAAAAGAATAAATTAGAAATTTTAAATACAAAAAATACATACCCGTGTTTTACATACTTACGTGCATACTTACATAATTACCGTAATCTGAAACAAGAAAGTTTTTTTCACATAAAGCAACAAAACTAACAAATTAATAAAATATATCTTAAAAATACCTGCCCGGTATGCGCCGCCCATATAAAACAATATAAGTTTAACAAAAAAACTGCTAAAGTGAAAAACAAAATTTTAGTAAAAAGCGCTTAACTAAAAATACATACATATATACAAAATAAGGCGCTGCAAAATAAGAGTGAGAAAAGCTGGCACAAAAAGGCCGATGTGGCCTCGCTCACCACATGCTGCGCGGCCAAAGGAAGAACACAGGAAGAGATCAAACAATAGAACCGTGGCTCCAGCACCAAAACCAAATGCAACCAAAAGACAGTGACATTAAAGTCGAAGAAGAAGCAGGCCAATAATAAAGCCACTCAGAAGCGCTTGCGGAACTTATTCTCAACAGCAGTGAACAAGTTGCTGCTTCCGTCATCGGAACAGGCCGGCCGCCATGTTGGAGACATGAGCTCCAATTTAATTAAACTTTAAATTATAGTTTATTTTTCGATCAATTGCCTGAATGAATACAAAATGAATTTAACATGAAAGCTTGAAATAGTAAATAATTTAAGATACTTACCCTATGTTAAAATACTTACCCGTTGCTAAAATACTTACCTTTTGCTAAAATACTTACCTTGGCTCATATACTTACCTTTGATTGAAATAGTTAAACATGTGTAAATTACTTACAGAATGAAATAACCTGCAAATTTGTTAAAATACTCACCAAATTACCCACCCTGTCAACAATGAATTTTACTTACTGTTTCTTAAACATTAATGTGGAGATTCTCACCTTTTCACCCCTCACTAGATTCCAGTTATTAAGCGCTTTGGTTTTTGGACAAATAATTTATTAAATTTAAGTCACTAATTATTATTAAAATAAGTTACCAACTAATTATTAAAATAAGTTACCAATTAATTATTAATATAATTTACACGGCGCTGTAGTGGAGCGTTCTCGATTTTAATGTTCAATGTCACGGATCTTGTTGTAGACTGCTTCCGTTGGCTTTGCGGCGACGAGAAAGGGTTGCGCAAGTGGTCAACCAGGGCTAATATTATTGGCACGTATGCAAATGTTGCCAGATATTGATAGCAAAGCGCGACAAAAAGATGTCGCCTACATATGGCCATACAGTCGCCGCCGCTAATATTATCCTACATTAATATTTACATACATATACATATATACTTATTTACATATATATATTAAAAAGTTTCCTGACTCCTAGCGGTCCAGGAAACAAAAGTTAAGTTAGTTCGCTAATTACCGTCGACCTATCATCGCCAACCTTTCCGCAGAATAGTTAAAAATTATAAAATTGTTTGAGTAACTTAAAACTAAAAAGATCTAAATAAAAAAAAATTATTTGTATACTAGGTATATAGCTGACTTAAAATAAAATTATATATATTTGGTGAAGGTTTAAATTTCAGTGCCGTGGTTTTCATTTGGAAGGTAGAGTAGTGGAAACCCCAACCTATTTATACCCCTAATGCATTTCCAAAGTCAAAAAGGCGTTGTTGTTGTTGTTGGGAACTGCTCACCTGGAGCAATTCTAAATATCCCTTCCGTATCAGTAGGTGATCTCTGTAGGGTATTATATTATACATTTTACCTGTTAACTTTATATACTTTGTGAATTCATTAATTTATGTTTTCTTTATTTTGAATTTTTAAATATCAAAAATTTTCATTCGGATAAAAATCATAATCAAATATACTTTTAGGCGTTTATTAATGAAAGTTTTACTATAAAATATAATAGTGGTTTCGATCAATCCTTTGAATTTGTTAATATGGTTTCTAATACTACATTGGCGATCCTGCCGGTCACAACAATCGTGAATCGTTAAAATAATAGTTAAATGAAATAAGAAATTTGTGTATGAGTGTGCTAAATTAGCATATGCTGTAGCACTGCAGTGGAGCAATAAATCACAACAAGAACTGATTTTGCGACAACTAAAATTGCTTGAAGAGCAAAGACGCCTGAATAATTTGCCGAAACCAACAATAATCACAAGCTGTTAGCTTCACCATACGTCCGTGCGTGGCATTCATATCCAATACGGTCACACAAAGTACAAGAACATTTTCCATTACTTTCCCTGCCGAACAACATTTATTGTTACATGATAATAAAAATAAATTCGCAATAGCAGCAATTACACGCCAAATATATTACCAGTGACGCAAAAATAATTGCCGTTAAATAATTGTGTTCAAAACGTTTTTCAAAATTTACAAAATCCGACGAAGTCACAAGCGACAACAAATAGTGACACATCAGTGCAAATTCAAGCATCTAATCAATTTAAATACATACCCACTTTTTCAATCTTACAACAGCCTCCGTTTGAGGTGTCATTGTCTCAGGCGTTGCCGCTGCATCACCAGCATCAACCTTTCCATCAAAATCATCATCAGCAGCAACAACAACAACAACAACAGCAAATTTTACAGCAACACCAAAAACTACAAATACAACACAATTAAAATACTTTGCATAAATATCAATTACGGAAACAAATTAAATATTCGCAAGTATTGTAATAATGATATCATGTTGTTGTTGTTGTAGCAATGCTTCGCCCCACCTAACAGCCGCGACCGATCACAAACTGTCATCAATATCACCTAACGGGAGTCCAAGGAAACTTGCCGTTTCAACAGGGGTGGACCATAAGGAAAGGGGTGTTAGAGGCGTTGGTTCCACATTACAATTAAAGAGATGGTTGGTGTCATGTGGGGACACATTGCAAGCGGGGCATACATTTTGTATGTCGTGGTTGATTCTGGATAGGTAAGAGTTTAACCTGTTACATTATCTAGAACGAAGTTGAGCAAGAGTGACACACTTTTCTTTAAGTACTGGATTCACCGGGCAATTCCCGGCATAAAGGTCCGACGCCTGTTTATGGAGTTCACCAAGGCCCTGCTTGTGTTTTTTCGCTTCATACGGCTGGGTTCTCAGGTGCCGTATTTCCTAAAAATGCTTACGGAGATGACTCCTTAAGCCCCTAGGCGGAGCTGGTTCATCAATCAGATGTCTGTTGGGATGCTCAGGTTTCTGGGTATTCAACAGGAACTGTTTGGTCAGCATCTCATTTCTCTCCCTGATGGGGAGTATTCTCGCCTCATTATGCAGATGGTGTTCTGGGGACATAAGAAGACAGCCCGTGGCAATTCTGAGAGCAGTATTTTGGCAGGCCTGTAGCTTCTTCCAGTGGGTAATTTTTAGGCTTGGCGACCATATGGGTGACGCGTAGCACGTAATCGGCTGGCTAATTGCTTTGTATGTAGTCATGAGCGTTTCTTTATCTTTTCCCCAGGTACTGCCAGCGGGGGATTTGAAGATTTTGTTACGGCTCTGAATTCTAGGAACAATTGCGGCTGCGTGCTCACCAAAATATAGATCCTGATCAAACGTCACACCCAAGATTTTGGGGTGTAGGACAGTCGGTAGCGAAGTGCCATCGACGTGGATGTTCAAAATGGTCGACATTTAGGACGTCCATGTTGTAAATAAGTCGGTGATAATGCCAGGTTTCGCGAGGCGAAAAAACTGAAGAGATCAGGGAGGTAGCCGTTTATTTCATTGCATAGCTCATCGATCCTTGGGCCTGGGCCTGTGGCTATTATTGTGCAGTCATCGGCGTAGGAAACGATTGTGACTCCTTCCGGTGGTGAGGGTAGCTTAGATATGTAGCAGTTAAACAAAAGTGGGGATAGGACACCACCCTGTGGCACCCCTTGTTTAATTCTCCTTGGTTTTGATGTTTCGTTTCTAAATTGCACCGATGCCTGCCGACCAACCAGATAATTTGCGGTCCACCTTTTAAGACATGGGGGAAGGGTAGACCCTTCCAGGTCTTGCAGTAACGAGCCATGGTTAACCGTATCAAAAGCTTTTGATAGGTCTAGCGCTACGAGTACTTTTCTATGGTGGGGGTATTGATTTAAACCGCAATTTATCTGGGTGCTAATGGCATTTAGCGCGGTGGTAGTGCTATGGAGTTTTCTTAAGCCATGCTGATGAGAGGCTAGCTGCAAATTTGCTTGGAAATAAGGGAGCAAAATGGCTTCGAGCGTCTTTGCCACTGGCGATAGGAGAGATATCGGACGATACGACTCTCCTATGTTAGCTGGTTTCCCAGGCTTTAGTAGCGGGACCACCTTGGACATTTTCCATTTCTCGGCTATGAAAAAGGTGGAAAGAGATAGGTTGAAGACATGCGCTAAATATTTGAAACCCTCTTTCCCTAGGCTTTTAAGCCTCGGCATGGCTATGCCGTCTGGGCCCCCTGCTTTGGAGGGTTTAGCGCGACCAATGGCGTCCTCAACCTCTTTAGCGGTGATGGTGATTGGTGACGCGCTGAAAATGTGTTTATGTGCGTGTCTATTGGCTCTCCGTCTATCTTTGTCGACCGTAGGATGCATTATATAGTGTCGGCAGAAAGCGCTCGCGCATTTTTTCGCATCCGACAGCACTTTGTCGCCAAAGGCGATGGAAACTTTGTCTTTGTGCTTAGACGGATTCGATAGGAACTTTACGGTGGACCAAAGTTTACCCACACCGGTAGAGAGGTTACAACCTCTTAGGTGCTCCTCCCATTTCGCCCGCTTGTGTTCGTCCACAAGCAATCTGATGCGTTGGTTTATATCCCTTATTTGGGGGTCGCCTGGATCATGCTGTCTTATAAGGTAACGTTCTCTTGCTAAATTTGCGGCCTCCGCCGGGAAGTGGGGCCGGATTTCGGGAATTCTCCCGGCGGGAATGAAACGAGCCGAGGCGGATTCAATGACCTTACGGAAGGCACGCTCCCCTTAGTGGGCATCAGTCGGGATAGGGAGGGCAGCAAAGCGGTTGTCTGTAAAAGATTTATATTCTTCCCACTTTCCTTTTTTGAAGTTTATGAAAGTGCGTTTTTTCGGTGACGATGAAGTCGGCGGTACGCTCGAGCGAAATAAGTATAGGCAGGTGGTCGGATGCCAATGTTACCATCGACTGCCAGTTGACGCAGTTTACGAGTTCTGCGCTCACGATTGAGATATCTGGCGAACTGTGACAGCTTCCTACCATACGTGTGGGGACGTCTCCGTTTATTGTGCAGAACGTCGTTTCTTCTATTTTATCCGCCAACATCTCACCCCTAATGTCCGCCCGCAAGTTTGAGTGCCATAGATCGTGATGGGCATTGAAATCGCCTAAGATAATGCGATTGTTGCCAGTGAGTAAGGCTCTGATATTAGGCCGGTATCCACTGGGGCAACAGGTGGCAGGAGGGATGTAGATGTTGATGATTTCTAGGTTTGCATCGCCTTGCCGGACATATAGGCCTTGACGTTCTAAGACATTGTCCCTTCGGTCGATGCCAGGATCAAATATATAATATTGCACAGAGTGGTGTATGATAAATGCGAGGCCGCCTCCATTTCCGCTCTCGCGGTCTTTCCTGTGGACATTATACCCAGAGCAGGTCTGCAAAGGAGATCTGGCTGTGAGTTTAGTCTCTTGAATCGCAGCAATGCGGATGTTGTGCCGCTTCATGAAATCGACTATCTCCTAATCTTCCCAGTTAGTCCATTACAGTTTAACTGCAGAATTCTGAAGTGCATGAGGGTTGACGCCGCCACTCTAGGGGTAAGTGAGGGGTGACTACGCCTAGGTTGTGGAAGGCCAGGACGTAATTGCTATTGTGGCCCTGGGACTGGGCGTCCTTGGGCAAGTTTTGGGGTACCCGGATGATTTGGGTTTGCGACCTGGCAACATGGCGCGATGAAACCCGTCCGGGGTTGCCGTCGCGGAGACCAGAACATCTAGGAAAGTGGCACCACCCAAGGCAGGAGCTGCATTGGGCGGATGTCGCAAACATATATATTCTGTGTTGGCAAACGGTGCAAACGGAGGTAGGGACTACGAGTCTGTTTCCCTGACCTACACGATTGCTGCTGGAAAAGAGGGGGGGGGGGGGGGAACGGGGGCAAGGTCTGATGCTCAGCATTGCTACCGACTCTACTACGAAGGTAGTAGTTATGAGTGGTAGCAGCTGTTTGAGTTGTTGGCGCCGTGGGGCGCGAGCAGCAGCGGGTACTTGTTGTGGCTTGCTGAGCAGCGGGGCTGCTGGAAGGTAGTGGGGGGCGCTTAGGCGTAGACTACGGGACGCTCTTGGGCGTGAACAGCAAGGAGCCACAAAATATTTATAAAAGTTATGTGGACGTCGGGTTTTGGGATCAAGCCCAGAACAACCTGTCCGTTGCAACCATCCCTTGCACGAGACACACTGAACAGAGTATGACCGTCCTAAAAAGATTCTTTTCCGGCAGATGTAGCAAAACCATTTCTCAGGACCGGGGTCAGGAGACGGACCCGGATTGGATTCGATGCCTTCCCGGAGTAAGAGAATATGGAGCAGTCCTGCTGCAAGGAGCTGCTGGGAGGATGACAATTTGTGGGAGGGACGCAACAAATTAAATGGGGTCACACTGAAATGACAGTCCTTGGTCGGGAAAAATCCTGAGTCGCTCCGGTACATAGAACCGACTGCCTTGGGAAGCGATAATGATATCATCTTTTATATATGTATATTAATATATAGATAAATTATTATTAGTATTAGTATTATTACGATTATTATTATTATTATTATTGTAAACTTCTTTTCTTGATGTTAAGAAAAATACTATTACAATTAATAACATTGAATATTAAACGTTATTTTTAAAATTTTGATATTATATTTTAATAATGCTTCGCACACCACCAACGAAAGAAACACATCTACACCAACACATGAAGTTAACGATTCACTTATATATTTAGAAGGTACTTCTTCACACAATGACATAATAAATCCATATGCGAATCAAAACAATAACGAAATTTTTTCTACTTCAGTAAAACTTCCTCAGTTTTGGACAAATTTTCCTGAAGTATGGTTAATACATGCTGAATGCAGTTTAATACTAAAAAAAAATTACTAAAGAAACAACTAAATACGAGTATATTATTACTGCATTGCCTTAGGGGGTCATAATGACCATTTTAGATTTTATTCAAAATCCACCAGATATAAATAAATATTCTGCATTAAAACAAATTTTGATTGGCAGACATTCCTTAAGTGAGAATGCGAAGTTAGATAAAGTGTTGTCCGATTCTGAAATGGGGTGATCGTAAACCTTCGGAATTTTAACGATCTTTAGTTTTACTTTATGGTTCTAATTTTAGCCAAGAAATTTTAAAGAAACTTTGGATGAGAAAATTACCCAAAAACTTGAATGTAATTTTAACAGGTTCGAATTTTAATGACATAAATGATTTAACTAGATTCTCTGATCACGTTTGGGAAGTTATCAGTAAAAATAAAATTGCTTTGATAAACAGTTCTTAAAATTCTAAAGGAGAAAATTCTTTTATTACTAATTTGGTTAAGACAAAATCTTTAATTTGTGAAAATTTTCAAAAAATTTCGTTGGAATTAAGTGAAATTAAGAAAGAAATTAATCAGAATTATTCAAGATCACGTTCAATAAGTAGAATTAGTTTGATAATCCCAACTGGTTATGTAGATATCATTACAAATTCGGAAATCAAGCTAGGAGATGTGAAGAAGCATGTGCGTTTGTGAAAAATAGTTAGCCAACAAACTAAAATGTTCTGTTGTTTCAGCGACAAATAACGGAATTTCAGAAATATCAACTCGTCGCTTATTTATATTTGACAAAGGAAACATGTTAAAATTGTTGATTAATAGTGGGGCAGAAATTTCAGTGCTTCCAGCTTCGAAATTGTCGTGTACAAAAAAATCATCAGATTTTATCTTAACAGCAGCTAATGGTTCAACGATTTTTACATATGGAAAAAAACTTGTAAATGTTAATTTAGGTTTAAGGCTGGAATTTCCTTTTGTGTTTTTGATCGCTGATATAGCGAAACCGATTATTGGTGCAGATTTTTTATGCAAATATGGACTTCTTATTGATATTAAAAACAAATGTTTAGTAGATCCATTAACAAATTTATCAGTTAACACAATTTCGTACTATTGTATCATCTCTCTTCAAAAATTTTTTTCAGTAGAAGATCAACACAAAATTGCTGAAAGAATTTCCTTCCCTTATAGAAGAGCCAAATTATTCAAAACCAGTTAAATATACAACAGTTCATAGACTAGTTACAGAACAGGTAATCTTCCTTTCTGAAAGTCCAGACGTTTAGACCCAATCAAATTTAAGGTAGCTAAAAATGAATTTGATTTTCTTGTAAAAACTGAAACCTGTAGACCATCAAATTCCTCTGTAGCATCACCACTTCATTTAGTACCAAAAAAGAGAGTAATGATTGGCGTCCCCGTGGTGATTTTAGAAAACTTAATACTGTTACTGTTCCTGACCGCTATCCTTTACCACATATTCAGGATTTTAATATGAATCTAAGAAATAAAAAGATATTTTCAAAGTTAGATCTTGTTAGAGCGTATCACAAAATACCAATGGCAGAAGAAGATATTTATAAAACAGCAATTACTACTCCTTTTGGTATGTTTGAGTTCATTCGAATGCCTTTCGGCTTGAGGAACTCAGCACAAACTTTTCAAAGATTCATCAATGAAGTTGTAGGTGAATTAGATTTTGTTTTCACGTACATTGATGATCTCTTAGTTGCAAGTGAGAGTGAAGAGCAACATTTTAAAGATCTACGTATACTTTTTGATCGTGTGTCTGAATATGGTTTGAATATTAAACCAAATATATGCATTTTTGGTGTTACTAGAATTGATTTTCTAGGGCATAGTATTTCTGAATTAGGAATATGTCCATCTGAAGATAGAATAAAAGCTATTCTAGATTTTGAACTACCAAAATCCATTAAAAAACACAAAAGTTTATTGGTATGGTTAATTATTACCATAGATATATTTCACAATTAGCCGAATTTACTAGAGTTATATATGATTTAATTAATAAATCAAGTAAAAACCGAGACAAAGTTCTAGTTTGGGATAATAAACCTATTAAAGGGTTTGAATGCATTAAAGGTAAATTTGCATCTAAGGTCTTATTAAATCATTTTAGCAAAGATGCAAAATTAACTTTAACTGTAGATGCATCCAATAGGGCAGTGGGTGGTGTTCTACAACAAAATTTTAACAATAAATCTGAGCGTCTCGCATTTCGAAGAAACTTTCTCCAACTGAAATGAAATATACTGCTTTTGATAGAGGACTATTAGCAATTTATCTTAATATTAAACATTTTCGATGTCTATTTAAAGGACAAGAATTCATTATGTTTACTGATCATAAGCCCTTAATTTTTACTCTCAAAAACTGGACGAAGTCCATTACAAACCAGACATCTTGAATTTATTGCACAATTTACAAGTGATATTCAGCATATTACTGGACAAGCAAATTTAGTAGCTGATACTTTTTCTACGTCATTTGAAATAGAGTCAATTCAAAATTCAGAAGTTAATTTTAAAATGCTAGAAAAGGAACAGCAACAAGATGATGAACTAAACAATCTTTTATCTCAACAATCCTTTCAACATGTAAAGTTAATTAAAATTCCTCTTTTAAATTTCAATATATAGTGTGATTCATCCGGAGATTGTCCTAGACCGTTCGTTCTAAATAACTTACGCAAAATAGCATTTGATAAGTTACATGGGATAGTGCATCCGGGTACTAAAGCTACTCGCCGTCGTATTATTAAAAAGTATTTTTGGCCAAACATGAATAAAGAAATTAATAAATGGTCAAAAGAATGTATTAATTGTCAAAAATCTAAAATTTATCGACATACGAAGTCACCAGTTAGTAAAATTTTAATACCAAAGAAAAAATTCGAACATATTCATTTAGATAATGTAGGACCTTTACCTATTTCAGAGGGACATCGCTATATTTTGACTATTATCTATAGGTTCACACGTTGGCCAGAAGTATACGGATTAAGGGAAATTTCTGCAGAAACAATTGCAAATAAATTTTTACGTGAATATATATTGTGACGAATATTAGGAACACTAAGGGATACTCTCATCTCTAAGCCGATACTAAGCAGTCACTTGTATCTACATAAACACATCAATCATAATGTCTACACATATGTACATACAGCAGCGGAGAGATACTCACAAAATTATGCAATCTTCAGTGAACTAGTAAATTCTAGAAGGAAAAACGCCTAGAAATGTGCGAACGAGGAAACCGAATAGTATCAAAGCAGCACGAGCTGAGGCGTGAGCAATCAGTTTGTTTTAAACACGCCATCAGTTGCGAAGTATAAGTGTTATTCTGAAGTATTTTCTAAGTAGTCTAATAAAGACCATTTTGCATTATTGAATATTGGAGTTATTTATTCAACAATTTAGCGGTACGAACGTTAGTAGACGGTAGCAAATAAGCGGAATTTCCCTAAATTCGTTACAATTGGTGTCAAAAGAGGAATTGTTGAATAAATTCCGAAGACTTCGAATACAACTTGGATATGGAAAAGTGTGAATTGAAGATCCAGCAACTGAAGAAGGAGTTCAAGAGCCGTTGATTGAATACAATCGGCAATAAACTCGAACTTCAGCACGACTACGAGAGGCAATGGAATTAGAAGGAATTAACGTGGAAGGGTATGTCTTTCACTTCGATGGCGAGGAGGCAACAAAAATTGAAGAGAAGAACGAAAAATCGCAGACAGTTACGAGCACAGACTTGAACACGATTTTGGCTGCAATATCTGGCCAAACATCGACAGTACCATCCAAGGTGGAAGCACAGGAGGCACGTATTTCAGTAATGTCGTCGCAAATGTCATCCCAACTGGAAGAACAGAAGACATATATGGCATCCCAGATGGAAACACAGTACACGTATATCCAAAATGTCGTCACAAATAACATCCAGGATTGAAACACAGGAGGCACGCATATTCGAAATGTCGTCGCAAATAGCATCCATGATTGAAGCACAGGAGGCTCGTATATCCGAAATATTGGGACAAATTTCAGCGCCCGTATCATCGCAGATCTCTGCACAACTGGAAGCCCCAAGGTAAAAACCCCATCTTTTGACGTCTCTCTTCCTTTCCAAGTGTTTAAGATTCAGTTTGAGAAGACCGCAGCAGTGAACAACTGGAGTAATGAAGATAAAGTTGCTGCACTATTCGAGACATTGAAAGGATCTGCTGCTGAAATCCTACATACTATTCCCGAGGGAGAGCGGAACAACTACGAAACATTGATGAGCGCTCTAGAGAGGCGATACGGAAGCGAACACAGGCAGCAGATATACCAAATAGAGTTGCAAAACCGCTACCAAAAAGCTAATGAGACTTTGCAGGAGTTTGCGACAGATGTCGATAGGCTTGCACATTTGGCGGATGCCGACGCACCCGTGGAATACACCGTAAGTGTATACCGTGAAATAAACCGAAATAGCTTTATAAATGGCATACGGGGCGTCGAAACGAAGCGACCCACATACGCACACCCAAATCCAACATTTGCAGAAACGGTATCACATGGATTGACTCAGGAAACTGCCTCACTATTGAGTAAACCATCATACAAAGCTCATCGTGTGGAAGTGTAAAGGCCAGATTGGGTAGACACAATTTTGGAAGCACTGAAGGGATCACAACAGAAAAATGTCGGTGTTATGAAATGTTCCAAGTGCGGCAACCCAGATTGCATTGCACGACATTGCAGCACCGGTCCCAATAGTTCCAACAATGTGGGTGGCCGTAAACGCAGAGCTGAAGGATATGAGCAAATCTCCAAGTCCACTCAATCGTTAAACTAAAGCGAGTCAGCCGCAACAGGCGACAGCTGGCTCCGTCAGTTGAATGCTCCATAATCTCTACATCGCAAATTGGAAGAAGGTCAAACAATCTTACTGTCGAAGGACGCGTGGATGGAAAGGAACGTTTACTGACTGTAGATACGGGTGCATTTCATTACATCATTCGATCAGATTTAGTCAATAAGAAGATACGACCATTGCTTGGAGCAAGATTACGTACAGCCACGGGAAAGGACACCCAGGTAGTTGGAGAAGTAGCATGTGAAGTAGCAATTGGGAACGTCATGGAATTACACAATTTTATTGTGGCAGATATTGTTGATGAAATCATAATTGGAGTAGACTTCTTAATCGACCAAGGCATCAAGATCGATATGCAAAGCAAGACGATGAGATATAAGAGCATGGATGTGCCACTTAATTTCGACTACGAGAGAGGCTACAGCAGTAAATGAGTGCTGGTGGAAGAGAGTCAGCAAATACCACCAAAATCAGAAGCAGTCATCTGGGCAAAGGATGATGGAGATTGTGGGACAAACAAATTATGGGTTGTCGAAGCAGCAAACAAATAAACACTTAACGTACTTGTATGAAAAACCTGGCTATGACAAAACAGGATAGACGTATTCCGGTTAGAGTACTCAATGAGACCAAGTCACCACCCAAACTGACAAAAGGAGCTATATTGGGAAGATGCCAAGAGGCTGAAGTATTTATTAACGGTGAACAGCTCCAGGAACACGTTTCATCTAGTAATACTGATCCTTCAAATGACATCACTGCATGGAGGGAGGGGCAAGAAGAAGCCTATCAGAGTAAGGCAAAACAACTGCTCCTAAAGTACGCGAACATATTTGACCAGGAAGGTTCTAAAACAGGCCGCACCAATGTTGTGAAACATCAAATTGACACTGGAGACGCGAGGCCGATACTTCGAGCTCCTCGTAGTGTCCCACTGGCGAAGCGGGAAGTTGTGAGTTAAATCGTACAAGAAATGAGTGACAGCGTCGTCATCGAACCATCAGCTAGTCCATGGAGCTCACCGGTGGTACTTGTGAAGAAGAAGGATGGGAAAATGAGGTTTTGTGTGGACTACCGCAAGTTGAACGACGTCACGAAAAAGGATAACTACCCATTGCCAAGAATTGACGACACTTTGGACTCGCTCTCTGGTACAAAATGGTTTTCTATACTGGACTTGAAAAGTGGCTACTGGCAAGTGGAGGTGGAGGAGGAAGACAAAGAGAAAACAGCCTTCAGCGTCGGAGAAGGTCTTTGGCAATTTACAGTAACGTCTTTTGGACTTTTAATGCACCAGCTACTTATGAGAGACTCATGGATCAGGTACGCAAAGGACTACATTGGAAAACATGCTTTGTGTACCTGGACGACATCATCGTATTGGGCAAGAACTTTGATGAAAAACTTAAAAACTTGGAGGAAGTTTTCCAGAGAATAGCTGGCGCTGGTCTGAAACTAAGTCCCAAAAAGTGTGCGCTGTTTAAAAAGGAAGTAAATTATTTGGGTCACAAGGTAACGACAGAGGGCATCTGGACTTCGTACGAAAAGATAGAGGCGGTAAAGGATTGGCCAAGACCACAGAACCTACATGAATTGAGAAGTTTCCTTGGGCTGTGCACATATTACCGCCGATTTGTACAAAATTTTGCCAGCGTAGCACATAGTCTCCACCAGCTTACAAGAAAAAATAAAGGTTTTGAATGGAAGAAGGAACAAGAAGTGGCTTTCCAAACATTGAAAGAGCGTTTGTGCACTGTCCGAATGTTGGCATATCCGATTCCAGGAGCAACATTTATTCTAGAAACAGATGCGAGTAGATATGCTATAGGAGGCGTTTTGTCACATCTGGCCGATGGACAGGAGAAGGTATTTGCATATTACAGCCGATCAATTGGAAAACCAGAGAGGAACTATTGCGTTACACGGAGGTAGCTGTTGGCATCGGTAGAGTGCGTTAAACATGTTTACAGGTACCTCTACGGTTAGCGATTCCGCATCAGGACAGTTCACGCAGCGTTGAAATGGCTCTTGCAGTTCCGTAATCCAGAAGGACAATTGGCTATGACTTTTCCATTGAGCATCGAAAAGGTAGTACCCATGGGAATGCTGATGCAACGTCACGAAGACCATGTAGTTGGAATGCAAGCACTGCTCAAAGGCCGAGACTAAAGAAGACATTATAGATGTCCGGCTAATGACTATAACATGTAGCGATGAATGGGACAAGGGACAACTAAGGAAGTGTCAGCTAAAAGATACTGATCTGTCACATGCTATGCAAGGGCTCGAACGAAACGAAAGACCAAATAGAAAGGAGATGTCAGTAGAAAGTCCCATTGCGAAGTCATATTGGGCACAGGGGAACAGTTTAGAATTGATATCCGGTTGTTTGCATCGAGTATGGGAGAGTGAGGATGGTCAATGCAAGGAGAAACTGATAGTTGTTCCCAGAAAGAGGATTCCTGACGTGCTCACCGAGCTGCATAATGGTCCAAGCGGAGGTCAATTTTGAATCACGAAGACGCTCGAGAAGATTAAACGGAGATTCTATTGGGTTGGTTGCCGTCAATCGGTTACTGAGTGAATTGCGAACTGCGAGGTTTGCAGCAGAGCGAAAGGGCCCAAACCTGAAGTCATGGCCAGATGAAGCAATATAACTCAGGTGCGCCATTTGAAAGGATCGCTATGGATGTCGCAAGTCCATTTCCTGCTAGCAATTGCGGAGAAAATGTACTGGCGATTACGGATTATTTCAGCAAATGGCCAGAGGTATACCCAATCCCAAATCAAGAAGCGGAAACAGTAGCAAACAGTCCGATGGTATGGTGGAACGATTCAATAGAACATTGGAGGAGCACTTAAGGAAAGTAGTGGACAAGTTCCATAGAGAGTGGGGTACCCGCATACCATTATTCTTGATGGCTTACCGATCAGCAGTGCATGAGACAACGGGCCAAACCACTGCAAAAGTAATTTTTGGCAATGACCTTCGACTGCGATTTGAAGTTTGGGATAGGTGCCGATTCGGGAGGAAATGTCAAGAAATCCACTGGTGCTGAGAGAAATACACGATCTGATAAGGCAACGAACAGAGTGACAAAATGAAAGCCAGATACGATACAGCAGTTAATTCGGAAGGTTTTCAGGAAAGAGATTTGGTACTTTTATACAACCCACAACGGAAAAAGGTTTGTCCTCGAAATTGCAGTGTAACTGGAAAGGCCAATACAAAGTTGTAAACGGATCAGCGATGTGGTTTACCGCATACAAACCATTGGTAAACCAGGAACCAAAATGAAAGTGGTTCATCTGGAAAGGCTGGCGGCGTTTAGATCAGGAAATTTGTCTGATCGGGACGATCAGACTTAGGCGGAGGGCAGTGTGACGAATATTAGCAAAACTAAGGGATACTATAATTTCTAATCCGATACTAAGTAGTCACTTGTATCTACATAAACAAATCAATCATCATGTCTACACATGTGTACATACAGTAGCGGAGAGGTACTCACAAAAGTATGCCATCATCAGCATATGTACATATGCATATTTCTGAGATACTCACAAAAGTACGCAATCTTCAGCGAACTAGTAAATTCTAGAAGGAGAAACGCCTAGAAATATGCGAACGAGGAAACCGAAGAGTATAAAAGCAGCACGCCATCAGTTGCGAAGTGTAAGTGTTATTGTGAAGTATTTTCTAAGTAGTCTAATAAAGACCATTTTGCATTATTGAATATTGGAGTTATTTATTCAACAATTTAGCGATACGAACGTTAGTAGGCGGTTGCATATAAGCCGAATTTCCTTAAATTCGTTACAATATGTGCTTTTTTTTTTTTTTTTTTTTATGTGCCTCGGTTTGGTGTACCTCTAGAAATAACTACTGATCAGGGTGCTCAATTTACTTCAAAACTGTTTACAGAATTTACAAAGTTATTAGGTAGTCATCAAATTGCAACGTCAGCTTATCATCCTCAAGCGAATGGCATGGTAGAGCGATTTCATAGATAATTGAAATCTTCTTTAATGGCTACAAATGGAACTAGAGATTGGTATGGTGAGCTACCTCTAATACAGTTAGGCTTGCGATCAACATTTAAAGAAGACATTTCAGCTACATCGGCTGGAATGGTTCTTGGACAAAATTTACGATTGCCTGGTGAAATTATTGTTCCAACATCTGAAAATTCATCGTCAAATGGAATTTTGGGTAAATTACGTGAAAAATTTAGAAATATTCATTCGAGTTTAAATCATCATAACTCTAAAGTTGGTTTTTATGATCCGAAAGATTTACAAACATGTAAATTTGTTTTTGTTCGTTTAATTAATAAGCGTTCTTTACAACAACCGTATGAAGGTCCATAGAAGGTACTTGAAAAAAAAACAAGAAGTATATTAAAATGAAATTGATAATGAAATAAAAACTATTCCAATTGACAGGCTAAAACCAGAAATTATTGAAACGTTACCTAACAACTCTAACACTTATCACAATAACAGTAGAACAAAAAAGGAAGTCACATTTAATTTATTTAATGTTAATTCTCTGGAAGGGAGAGTAATGTAGGGTTTCTATTATATTTAACATTTTACCTGTTAACTTTATATACTTTGTGAATTCAATAATTTATGTTCAATAATTTTATCTTCATTATTTTGAATTAATATCAAAAATTTTCATTCGGTTAAAAATCATAATCAAATATAAATGTACTTTTAGGCGTTATAAAAAAACGTTTTACTATAAAATATAATAGTGGTTTCGACCAATCCATTGAATTTGTAAATAGGATTTCTAATACTACAATCACCAAATAATGACCCGAAGTTTGACCACTCCTTTGAACCAAGCACAGACTTCACAGCCCCTTAATTTACAAGAACAACGTAACTCCCAATCGTCTGCCTTAGATGCAAGTCGTAGCCCCGATAAATCCAACGCTCCTTCACGCGAGCAAGCGAATGGCAGGAGAAGAGGTAGATCCCATCGTTCTGGAAACACCCCTTGAGTTACTGAAGTAGACTTCACCAGAGTTGAAGAAGTGACCCGAATATGTCCTCTTTGAATGGGAGCAATGGCTCTAAGTATTACTACCAGCGATTCGCGAGGAGTCCTCGCCAACGGTACTGCCGCGAAGGGTTGCCGACACTACACAAAAGTGGAATCTTCAATCCGATAGATCTGCTGATGGGATAGGAGTCGAAGAATTTATATATAGAGTAAAATCCCTGACCGATGAGGCCTTGGATAGCGACTTTACTGCTATGTGCAAGCACATACACATACTGTTTGTAGGAAATGCTCGATAGTGGTATTAGAGATACCGCAAGCAAGTAGATCACATCATTTGGTGTAATATTTGTGCGTCCCTTCGACAACATTATAAAGATTATCGTTCCGATTTTATGAGTTGGGAAATGATTGGCGGCCACCGTGGTGTGATGGTAGCGTGCTCCGCCCACCACACCGTGTGCCCTTGGTTCACACCCCGGGCAAAGCAACATCAAAATTTTAGAAGCGAAGTGTTTCAATTAGAAGAAAAATTTTCTAAGCGTGGTCGCCCCTCGGCAGTGTCTGGTAAGCGATCCGAGTGTATTTCTGCCATGAAAAGCTCTCAGTGAAAACTCGTCTGCCTTGCAGATGCCGTTCGGAGTCGGCATAAGACAAGTAGGTCCCGTCCCGCCAATTTGTAGGAAAAAATTAAAAAGGAGCACGACGCAAATTTGAAGAGAAGCTCGGCCTTAGATCTCTTCGGATGTTATCGCGCCTTTCTTTTTTTTTAATGGTTAGGTGTAGGAAACAAAATACCGGTAAATCGTTCTCAGCGTATTACGATGCCGTTGCTTCCCTAATTGACAAATATTCTGTGAGAATCGAGGAAGAAGAATTTCTCGAAATTTTAAAGCATAATCTACTCCCTGTAACCCAACAAAAACTGCTGTATTAGCCGGTACACTCAATTGGTCATCTGCCCCGTTTAGTAACAATTGGCGAAAATTGGACTCAAGAATTTGGTGACCCGACGGACAGCGTAATGAAATCAAAAGCCACTGGAAACCGACGCCAAGTATATGCCATTGACGAAGCAGGTTTAGTTTCACTCGTGAATGAAACGGCTGAAGTCAAGCTAGCACCCAGTCACAGTAGCCAAGCAAAGAAAAAAATTGTCTAACACAACGTCGTATTTTCTGCTATGGATGCGGCGCTCTTAATGTGTATAAACCACAATGTCCAGCGTGTAATCAGAAGTTGTCGGAAAACTGTCGCACCGGTGCATCCAACTCTACTCGGATGCCCGAATGCATGTAGCATTCACCTTTATCCACGGTACATAGTAAGATTTCAACAAAAGACTCACCCCCAGAGGTGGGAAATAATACTGAAAATATACCTCTTCGGTTTCGTCCTTCGAGGAACGTCTGCAAAATAGTCAGGAATCGAATATTTAATAATGTTATTTATAAGTTAAAGAAGCGTAGTTAAAGACTAAGTTAATTTTACGAAAATATCAAAAGAAATAAACGGATTTTAATAACAACGATTTTCAGTAACCAAAGCAACATGTGAAGCTATGCTAAAGTTTCGTTTCTTACATTTACAGGAACGCTACAGGAGAGGATAAGGTTAGGTTAGGTTAGGTTCAAGTGGCTGCCGTCCACATTGGAGCGGCACACTTAGGCCTTTATCGGCCCATTGTGAAACCACACGGATTTGTTCCTTCTCTCCTAATCAAACCAATTCGTTGAGTTTAAGAAGCTAACTAAGCGTCGTGTATTGACCTCAGCTATATCAGTCAGATCTACGAGAAACATCTTGCCCATAAAATGTTGCCTTCTTCTACGGAGCGCTGGACATTCACAGAGTAGACGCCTAACAGTTTCAGGCTCTTCTTCGTTGCCGCAGCTTCTACAATAATGATTAAATGGAGCGCCAATCCTTTCCGCATGCGGTTCAATACAAACATGACCCGCGAGAAGACCTACAACTAAGGAAAGATCCCTCTTACGAAGGGGGAGAAGCTCTCGCGATCTCTTCTCATTCCATTCCGTCCATGTGAGTTTTGCTGTGTGGCATCTATCATGATGCTTCCACCTGGCTCCCGCTTTCATCAGTAGAGCCTCCTTTATCTTGAACTTGCAGGTGGAGAGCGGCATGCCCAACCTCTTCCAGGATGGCGAAAGTAGAAAGGAGGTACCCTTTCTTGCAAGCTCATCCGCCATCTCATTACCTGGTATTCCCTTTTGTCCCGGAACCCATACCAGATGCAGAGTAAACTGTTCAGTCATCACGTTAAGTGATCTGCGACAGCCTACTATAGTTTCAGAATTAGCTGTGACAGAGCCAAGGGCTTTCAGTGCTGCTTCACTGTCTGAGAAATTATAAATGTGCTTCTGGGAGACCGCCTTCTCCCTAAGGCAGTCCACAGCGTCTTGTATGGCCGCACGCTCGGCCTGAAATACGCTACAGTGATCCGGAAGGCGAAACGATCTTTGTATCTCCAATCGTTCCGAATAGACACCCCTCCGACCCTGTTATCCAGTTTAGATTCATCTGTGTAGATCTGAATGCACTTAGTGGGCCAATCAGGGTCATTCACCCACTGTTCCCTCTCAGGGATTAATATCTCGTATTCCTTGTTAAAGTTGATATGTGGTTTGCAGAAATCTGTCCATACTGGTATGCAGAATCTGACGAGAATTTCGGTATGTTTGCAGTGAGACCATGTGGTCAGTTTCCTCAGCCTAACAGCTGCACATGCTGCATATTTAATGCCTACTATATATATGGGTAGCAGGTTCAGTATTATATTCATATCCTTCGTTGGTGTTGTGCGGATGGTTCCACTTATGCATAGTAGTGCAGATCTTTGCACCTTTTGAAGAGCAAGAACCGTGGAGGATTTATTCAGGGCGGGCCACCATACCGCCACCCCGTATAGCAAAATTGGCCTAGCTATGGCCGTGTATATCCAATGTACTATCATAGGAGACATACCCTATTTCCGTCCAATTGCCCCTTTTATATGTGTAGAGGGCAATCGTGGCCTTACGGACACGTTCCGTGGTGTTTTGTGTCCAGTTCAATTTCTTATCAAGTGTGATCCCTAGATAGTTGGCGGACTCACTTAACTTAAGCACTGTGTTTGCCAGCATTGGAGTTGAGAGACGTGGTATCTTATACCTCCTCGTAAAGAGCACCAGCTCCGTTTTATTTGGGTTCATGCCCAGACCATTATCAACGGCCTATGCTTCGACCTTTCTTAATTCCACCTGAATCATATCGCAGAGAGATTGTGGAAACTTCCCACTTATCACCTAGGCAAGGTCGTCAGCATATGCTATAGCTTTACAGCCCTCCTCTCCTCCATGTCCCTTAGCAGCTGATTCACTGCCAAGACTCACAGCAGAGGGGATAGGACTCCACCTTGGGAAGTTGCCCTACTAACGAACCTGCTCACCGATACCCCTGCAAGTTCTGCCTGTACTACCCTGCATAGCAGCAATTGGTGCACAAGACCCACCATCTGAGACTCGATACCCAGATCAGTCAGTACCTTAATGATTGAGTCGGGTTTAATGTTATTGAACGCTCCTTCTATGTCTAGGAAGGCTGCCAGGCAGTATTCCTTGAAGGAGAACGATCTCTCTATGCACGATGTAATTTCGTGCAATGCCGTTTCCGTTGATTTACCATTCATATATGCGTGTTGTGCTTCAGAGAGTTAGTCATTCACTGCCTCCCTGATATATGTTTCCATCAGCGTCTCCATCACCTTTAGTTGAGACGAAGATAGACTGATGGGTCTGAAGTCCTTTGGCTTCGCTTGGCATGCTTTGCCTGCCTTGGGAATAAATACCACATTAGATATTTTCCATATACGTGGGATGTGGTTTAGTGCCACGACACCTCCTATTTTAGCATATAGCCAGCTAGTGCTGCATTCCAGTGATTGTTGCAGTTGTATAGGTGTAACTCCGTCCGGCCCTCGAGGTTTGAATGGTTCAAAAGATTGGATGGCCCAAGATATCTTATCTCTTATAATTAGGTTGTGCAGTATAGGTTGCACTGTTTCTTGTATCAAGCTTTGTGTATCCCCTGATTCGTTTCTAGTTGCATCTGGAAAGTGTGTGTTAAGCAGTAGAGTTTCCTTCCCAGTTTCGGTCCACGAACCATCAGGCCAATGCAAGCATCCTGGGGTCGAATTAGCCGATCTGGAAAGTACTTTCCTGAGTCTAGCCATTCAGACACTGTTTCCATGCTGCTACAGAAATCTCGCTAAGAGGATCTTTTGGATTTTCTTAGCTCAAACTTATAATTTCCAAGATGTTCTTTGTATACTTCCCAATGCTGCTCATCGCCAGAGGCTTTAGCTGCATTGAAAGTGGTCCTACTTAACCTGCGAAGGTTTCCGATTTGTGAATTCCACCATGGAGGCTTCTTTTTACCCCTTTGAATTCTCTTGGGACAGACTTTTCTAGTGCCTTGCGGCATACCCCCGTGAAGTTATTTACCAGTCTTTCCAGTTCTGGTATGCTACCTGGCGTTTCGGGTACGCTCTCAAGTGGAAATATCTTAACTAGTTCCCTATTGTATCTTTGCCAGTTTGTATTTTTAATATTTCTGGTGGCAGAGCTCTGCTTTTTCATCAAGTCTAAGTCGAATTGGATGTAACGATGGTGAGAGAATGAGTGGTCCTTAAGGACCCTCCAGTCTCTGACCAACTCCTCCACATCTTCTGAGACTAAGGTGACATTTAGAATTTCCCTTCTTGTTTTTGTACAAAAGATTGGTTCAGTTCCCCTATTGCTTATGGTTAATCTAGAATTTAGGATGAAATCAAATAGTAACTCACCCCTTTCGTTTTCATCATTACTCCCTCAGGTGGAGTGGTGCGCGTTTACATGCCCTCCCAGTATCAGTGCACCTGATGTAGCTTCCACCAGCTTCCTGACGGTCGATGTCGGCACCGTCTTGTCATGGGCTAGATAAAGTGATGATAGCCTGATTTGACCCATACTTAAGCTCAGGCTGATCGTTGTTGTGTCTTCATCACTGAATTGAGGAAGAAACAAAACATTAAGTTTGGTACTAACAAGTATACACGATCTTTGCTTTCCCGAGGTGCCACAACTTACCAGTGTGTAGGCGGTGGACTTGAGTCCTCAAATGTGATCAATTGATTTCCCTGCACATGTGTCTTGCGTGCTCTTGTTCTTCCTGTGGTATCAATGATATTGCAATCTCCGCATCTACAATCCCTTGCTCCGTTTTTCTTACTGTATTTTGTGCTTCAGGACCTTTTCGAGAAGTTGTGCCTCTTCCTTGGTTAATGGCAACCACCGCACGCAAGACACATGTGCAGGGAAATCATAAAAAAGGAAGTGAAAGCACAGGAAGGACAAAAATCTAATACAGAGGAGAAGACAGTAACGAATCTACGGCATAAACTAAGGAAAAACAATATTGTCACAACGAAAGCGGACAAAGGAAACACCACTATGCTAATCGAAAAAGAGAAAGATATATCCAAAACAGAAGATCTCGTAGAGGAAATGAAATGTCGTAGAATGAGAGAGGATCCCACAGATGAATATCAAAAACAAATCAAAGTTGCTATAAAAAATTAAACAAATATAATAGATTCTAACATGGCACATAGATTGGTCCAAATGAATCCTTCGGCTCCTCCACTGATTGCGGTACCAAAAATCCACAAGCCGGACACGCCAATGAGACCCATCATTAATTTTAAATCGGCACCATGTTACAAACTGTCCAAATATTTAAAAACGATATTGAAAGATACTCTGGAGCTAAGGAACGAAAATGCACATAAAAGATTTATACCCATCAATACCACTATCGGAGACTTTCGACATAGTTAGCTCAACAATAATTCATAATACAAAAACAAAGTGAAAAGTATGCAAATCACAAATACGCTAAGAACCACTTTACGTCAAAACTATTTTCAATTCAACAATAAAATATATAGACAAACAAACGATCTTGGAATGGGAAGCCCCACATCGGCCATTCTTATGGAAGTGTTCATGCAAAATCTGGAAGAAAAGTAGATACAGGAGCTGAAGTCCAAATTAGGCGTGTCATTTTATGCTAGATACGTGGATGACATAATATGCGTTTTACCTAATAATAACGAAGAGCTTGTACTGGCCGCACGAAAATATAAAATAAACAATGGAAACCGAAAAAGGCGGAGGAATCAACTATCTAGACCTCACGATAAATATTGATAAAGAAGGCAAAAGGTTTAACTATGACATATATAGAAAGCCAACGGCCACCGACACAATAATACATAATACCTCAAATCCCCCCAAAGCATAAAAATGCAGCATTAAGGCATTTGGTACATAGACTTGAAAGAACACCGCTTACACAAGAGGCATATAAGAGAGAACTTCAGGTCATATATAATATCGCTGCAAACAACGGATATAAAAAAGCACTAGTAGATAAGCTCAGAAGGACATATGGAGAACCAAAAATAAATAATGAAAAGGAAAATAATAGATGGACGACTATGACATATACTGGAAAAGTAACATATATATTGGCAAATAAATAAATAAATGTAAAGCGCGATAACCTCCGAAGAGATCTAAGGCCGAGCTTCTCTTCCAATTTGCGTCGTGCTCCTCTTGACTTTGCCGAGGGGCGACCCCGCTAAGAAAAATTTTCTTCTAATTGAAAAACTTTATTTCTAAAATTTTTGATGTTGCTTTGCCCGGGAATTGAACCCAGGACATACGGTATGATAGGCGGAGCACGCTACCATTACACCACGGTGGCCGCCGTATGTAGTGGCAAACTTCTTTAAAAAATACAACATTAACACAGCATTCAAAACATCGAACAAACTGCGAAAACTAAACTAAGAACTAACACTAACTCAGAGGATCCGTTTAGCAGCCACGGCGTATACAAGCTTACCTGCGGATGCCAGCATAGTTACATAGGACAAACAGGACGGCAAATAAGAACGAGGTTCAGAGAACATATTAGAGATTACAACAAAAAAATACGGAATCCAAACATTATACCCGAATCTAACTTCGCGAATCACATGGTCGAGAATGAATGTTCCCAAGCAAACATCAATAAAACAGTTAGGGTTCTTCACATACAAGCAAAAGGCCGAAGTCTCAACGTACTCGAAAACATGGAAATCTACAACCAGAAAACATTCGACGGTAGCATAATAAACGAACAGATAAACACAATCGCTGACACAATATTCGAGCCTTTAAAACTTGCTTACAAGAAACAAAGTAATCACACAGGTACAACAGACAAACACACAACAACAAATAAACACAAAACAATTAACACACCAAAACAACAAACCCACAAAGAAGGTAAAACGACTAAAATTACGCATTTTTACCTACCCCAGTCAGCCACACAAATGGATTATTAAACCACCCTCGGTTCTGAATGAACACACAGCACATACACATCTATATATATAAAATTCAAATTATGTATGTAGGTATAGATCGAGTTGCGTCCTAAATGGATCGACCGATCACAACCAAATTTGCACAATCCACTAGAAACCTTCCAAGGATGATCATAGGCTAAAAATAATATCAATACATAAAAGTGGCGTGGCACCTCCCATGCAAAATGAATATTTGGTACTACATAACTCTGAAGGTATTCATGCTAGAACATTGAAATTCAGTAAAGAGTTATATGAGGTCATTCCCTAACACCACCAAGAAAATGTGGCGTGGGGGAGAAGGGGGCGCGGCACCTCCCATATAAATGGAATTTATCCTACTGCATATTTCTGGATGTAGTAATGGTAGGATAATGAAAATTGGTAAGGAGGTATATGAGGTTAAGTCCTAACAGCTCCAGTAAAATGTGCAATTGTGGAAAAGAGCGTGGCATCTTCCCTACAAATGGGATTTTTCAGAACTATGGCTGCCGTAAAAACTTGGGTTATTATAAGAGCTAAAGTTTGACTACAGAGTTGTTGGCTGTTATTCCTTTTGTATGTTTAGTAAAATTCCGCCGTTAAAGTTTTTTGTTAACTTCAGTCTAGCCACATCTACTATCTATCTACGTATATAAAATTCAAATTATGTATGTAGGTATAGATCGAGTTGCGTCCGAAACGGATCGACCGATCACAACCAAATTTGCACAACCCACTAGAAACATTCCAAGGATGGTCATAGGCTAAAAGTAATATCGATATATAAAAGGGGCGTGGCACCTCCCATGCAAAATGAATATTTGATACTACATAATTCTGAAGATATTCATGCTAGAACATTGAAATTCAGTAAGGAGTTATGTTATATGAGGTCAATCCCTAACACCCCCAAGGAAATGTGGGGTGGGGGAGAAGGGGGCGTGGCACCTCCCATATAAATGGAATTTATCATACTGCATATTTCTGGATGTAGTAATGGTAGGATAATGAAAATTGTAAGGATGTATATGAGGTTAAGTCCTAACAACTCCAGTAAAATCTGGAATTGGGGAAAAGGGGCGTGGCACCTTCCCTACAAATGGGAACTATGGCTGCCGTACAAACTTAGATTATTATAACAGCTAAAGTTTGACTACAGAGTTGTTTGGCTGTTATTCCTTTTGGTTGTTTAGTAATCCTCCGCCGTTAAAATTCATATACGAACTGATTTATATATATAAAAGAGAAAAAAACATAAAACGAAAAAATATAAAAACCCTAATGTAATATTAACGACTTTAAAATTAAAAAAAAAAAGAAAGTTTATTTAACAATAAAAATGTAAGATTGCTCCGAATGGACAAATGCCAAAAAGAAACCAATTTATAGAATGCAAAAGAAGAATATGGCAAAGGTGATCAATTTGCCAAATTCTTCTTTTTCAAAAGGAAGGGTGATATAAGGAAAAAATAAGCCCTTAGGTAATATATTATAATGTAGCTTATGTACGTCACAAAAATAAAATGAAAATAGTATAGAGAAAGAAACGAAGCGGCCATTCCAATTTTACCGGCTTCGATATCGTACGCAGTTTCTAAAATAAATTAAAACTAAATTAAAAACAGTTGTGAGTTTTTCTATTGAGTTTGGCAAAAACAATTATTTATTGTTCTGGAGAAGAAGACCCCCTCGGCGAATATAAATACCGGAACATAAAATGAAAACAATCTAGAGGCGGCGCCCTCCAAAACTGAAGCAGCATTAGAGAAGGTAACGCAACTTGACGGACACGACGGAGTTCCAGTGAAGGTAACGTAACAACACTGTCTGCCACAAAATTCTTATTCATAAGCTTAAAAAATACTTTGGTAGTAGGGATGCTGTAAGGCTAATAAGTAGCAACTAGACAAACAGGTATCAGAGGGTAGTGTGTAGAGATAGTAAATCCAACTCATTGCCGGTGAAATCTGGTGTACCTCAGGGCTCTATTCTTCGTCGAATTTTATTTAGCTTGTATATAAATGACATACAGAAATGTTGTCAAAATGTATCTATTCATCTTTATGCTGATGATGCATTCTCACTATTCTTATAATTTGGATAACGTTTCTCCAATAGCACGTAAGGGGAATGTTGTGAAATTTGAGACGACTGCTAAAACGCTTGGAAAACGGCAAATTTTATTAGTGAAGATACTTTTTACGCGGCATAGGCTGTCACACGTCTAAATCCCCCATTTACACACATGATTTTATTTATAACCCATATATCGTATTGTATTATATTGTTAAGTGAGATGTGCACCATCCTTTAGATAAATCGGAAAAGAAAATCTTTCAAAGCGGGTACAACCATGCGTGACCGATAAATTCACAAAAATTTGCGAACACACCATGCGTGCAAATGGATGTCACAGCTAACTCTGCGTTCGTCGATTTCCGGCCTTTCTTAAACAAGCAGCCAAACGAACAACAAGTAAAAAGGAGCCAGAAAGTAAGAATGGTTAAGTCACATTTGAAAATGATCAACACTAGAAAATAAATCTCCCTTGTGCAGAAATATATGCATGCGTGCAGCAAGTCCGCATCCAGAATCCTCAAACAGGAGAGCAGGTAGCATATTCACCAACAAAGAGGGCAGAAAAAGCACGATCACACCGCTGCTCGCAAATTGCGTCATAATATCCACATAGCGGCACGGCGAGCAAACACCCTGAGGTATTCAGCAGCGTACACCACAACACTCGAAAATACAACCACAATAAGCAATAGCATATTCAGCAGCGTACCCCTCAATACACAAGCAAGCAACGGACAACAAATTCGGCGGCCACCCAGTAGCACTGGCCCAGCAAATCTAACCATAAGACCACATTTATGATACTGACATTTGAGCAGAATATTAAGGAGATACGTGTGTAAGCCTAGTTAATAAAACAGGTGAGTGTTGTGTTTCGCAGCTTAGGGACAGCTCGCAAAGGCCGCAAGTAAAAGAATCGCCAGCAAGCCAATCCTCAACATCTGACGATTGCATGCTCAGTCACAGTAAGCATTTGCATAGCGTGTGGCGTGCTGGCCACTAGATCTTCATGTACATTCCAGGCACGCGCATGCACTAACATATTTCAATGAGAGTGAAGGACCGACGCTTAGTTAGATATTTCCACCACCATTTACGCGGCACTCCAACATAAGCGAGCGACAGCAGGCGCAGATAGTAATTAGCAATAAGTGCGAGATATGTATAGATTCGTGCCAGTGAATTGCATGAGCTATGAGCATGCGTTTATAGAATGAGTAGCGCGTGTGTGCACACACATATATCACGTAATAGTAAATAGCTCCTGCAATTCTCCGCTCGTTGTGAAATTCCAAATATATATACCTACATATGTAAGTGACGTTTAAAACATAGGAAATAGTTGTCAAGGCTGCAAGCGCGCAGTGGTGTGGGAATGAGTCTTAGGCTAAAGTAAAAATATATTGGGCGAATAAAGCGCATATCCCGCTAACTTCACATCTAGGCGCCTAGGGTACAAGCTAATAGAGCTAAACAGTTTGGATTTTCGCTGAGAGGATGGGGACAAGATATGCCGTCAAGTGGCTGGCCATTCCTTAACGTACTGGGTGCGAGGTAGTACGATCGTTAAGTAGAATAACAATGAATCAATGCACATACAAGTGGCTAAGAAGAAAGTCCAATTTTATTCCTATGTAAATGATGGTTTATCAACCGAGTAGATGTAGCGACATGCATACCTAAAGTAAGGTCAGGGAAGAGTAGACGCAAGTTGAGTTTCGAGAATCATATGCAGCATTGATTGCACATAAAGTGCGTGTATGATGTACATTGGGATCAACTGAAAGATCTCGTTTCTTTTCTTTGTGTCCCTTTTTGAACAATTCAGTGCCAGTGTGTGCACATGCCTATACATATAAGGGTACTGGCAGGCGATCGATGCATGTTGAGTGAAGCAAGCTGCCTGTTTGTACAGCGATTGGCACGCGTTAGTAGGCACACTTGCGTCTGTATACATGAACATATTCATTCAGCATGGATTAATGCCACTTACAATAATAATGTTCGTTGGATTTACCTGATGCATACACATAGAGATTAGCGAAAGGATATTGTCTTTACACTTGTATATGCATTCGATTGATATTACATCCAATAATTCGAAATACCAGGCTTAGGCCCTAGCTAGCATGCATTAATGAGCATAA
Source organism: Eurosta solidaginis (assembly GCF_040869045.1). NCBI lineage: Eukaryota > Metazoa > Arthropoda > Insecta > Diptera > Tephritidae > Eurosta > Eurosta solidaginis. The sequence continues at coordinate 85,639,438 of NC_090324.1, read as the reverse complement.
TTACATGCATATATACAAACATGTTTATTTAATACGAACAGAATACAACCAATGTGAAAATTTATAATTAACCTAGCTTTAAGACAAACTCATATAATTGCGGCATGGATCACAGAGTCCCATATTGAAGTTTTTTTTACATTCACTCTTTGTGAGTAATTGCCGGATAATGCATGCACATATGTACCTACATATATGCGTATGCCTGATATTATATTTAACGAGAGGCTAGTATGCATTAGCAGGCATAGTCATACATGCATACACAATTATTTAAATGGGAATTCATTTCCACTCAAAATATTGATTGATAATTCACCTAGGTTAGGGTAGTCCGCCATATACGCGAGTTACGAAAGTTCGCATTGAAGTTTTTAGAGTTTAGTTTTTTTTTTTTGAACAACCAGCCAAGGACAAATGCACCTACCTGTACTTGTGAGTGAGAGTAATGTCGTATCCAGGTATGGATAGCACACATCGATAAACACGCTTAGGTTCATATACGCAAAAATGTTCCTTTTATATACGAATATAACACAACCCAACATAATGATTAATAACGGGCCTGATTTAAGGCAACCTAGCGCGGAGTAAACTAAGGAAATGTAATTTGAAAGATTTCTTTTAGAAAATTAGTAATAAGCCTGCAGAAAGGCAACTTATAATAGAGTAGATCTACAACAGCGGTAGTTCGATAAAATGAAGAAGTAAATCTGTATACTAGATAATAAGGGAAAGACAATAAATGAAATGAGCTTATAGATATTAACCAAGTGGTGTGTGATGATTGGGGGTGAAATGGGTGGTCGCCTCGGCTAGACAGACGGACGTATGGACGGAGGTTTGGCATTAGGGTCGACCAATACTGGCCACGGTCGACAATGGTAGGGAGGGTTAATAAAAGCAGAAGGGCCAACCTCGATTTTATGGAGATGAACTGCATCGACGATGAAGGCGCATCATCAGAGTGTACACTCGAGTTAAAGGGTAGGTATTCTTCCATCAGCAGTAGCGCAAGGGTACGAATTTTTCTTTTGTTATCAACCTGCAGTTAGTCCTTCATCGACGTCGATCTATACAGACCCACCCCAATCCGGCGAGCTCAGTCGATAAAGCAAGCGTACCCAGCGGATCGGCAGGCCATGGCTTCTCCTAATGGAGACGCCCCTAGCCAATACTCAGGTAACCTTACTAGTGGTAGGTAACACTAATAGTAGGTAAACAAATAAAGTCATAATCACGTAACAATATCTTATTATACTCATGAATAGCACTTAGCTTTAAATTCCCCATTGGGAATACTCATGGACGTGTGGCAGCCTCCACCGCGCAAATCCACCAAATTGAATTCGCCGCAATTACAGGGTAGCGATCCGGCATGATCGCCACCTGTCAGAAAACCACCACAAGTCATTGCAAAATTTTCATTCGTGCAAATCAACAACTTTGGCTTTTCTGGTTATACTCAGTTGAGAAGAGCTCACAGAGTATATTAACTTTGATTGGATAACGGTTGGTAGTACAGTAATCATCAGTATCGAAAAAAAAATTTGATTGAGCCATGTCCGTCCGTCCGTCCGTCCGTTAACACGATACCTTGAGTAAATTTTGAGGTATCTTGATGAAATTTGGTATGTAGGTTCCTGAGCACTCATCTCAGATCGCTATTTAAAATGAATAATATCGGACTATAACCACGCCCACTTTTTTGATATCGAAAATTTCGAAAAACCGATAAACTGCAATAATTCATTACCAAAGACGGATAAAGCGATGAAACTTGGTAGGGGAGTTGAACTTATGACGCAGAATAGAAAATTACAAAAATTTTGGACAATGGGCGTGGCACCACCCCTTTTCATTTAATTTTTCTAGGATAATTTTAATACTATAAGTCGAACAAAAATTAACCAATCCTTGTGAAATTTGGTAGGGGCTTGAATTCTAAAGAGCGAAATCGGTTGAAGCCACGTCCAGTGTTTATACACAGTCTATAATTTGGCAGTCGTTGAAGATATCATGATGAAATTTGGCAGGAACGTTACTCCTATTACTACATGTATGCTTAATAAAAATTAGCAAAATCGGAGAACGACCGCATCCACTTAAAAAAAAAATTTTTTTTTAGTCAAATTTTACCAAAAAAATTAATATCTTTACTGTATATAAGTAAATTATGTCAACATTCAACTCCAGTAATGATATGATGCAACAAAATACAAAAATAAAAGAATATTTCAAAATGGGCGTGGCTCAGCCCTTTTTCATTTAATTTGTCTAGGATAATTTTAATACCATAAGTCGAACAAAAATTAACCAATCCTTGTGAAATTTGGTGGGGGCTTGAATTCTAAGACGATAACTGTTTTCTGTGAAAAAGAGCGAAATCGGTTAAAGCCACGCCCAGCTTTTATACACAGTCTACCGTCTGTCCTTCCGCTCGGCCATTAACACGATAACTTGAGCAAAAATCGAATGATCTTTACTAAACTCAGTTCGCGCACTTATCTGAACTCACTTTGTATTGGTATAAAAAATTGCCGCAATCCGACTATGACCACGCCCACTTTTCGATATCGAAAATTACGCAAAATTAAAAAAAATGCCATAATTCTATACCAAATAAGAAAAAAGGGATGAAACATGGTAATGGGATTGGTTTATTGACGCAAAATATAGCTGTAGAAAAAACTTTGTAAAATGGGTGTGACACCTACCATATTAAGTAGAAGGAAATGAAAAAGCTCTGCAGGGCGAAATCAAAAGCCCTTGGAATCTTGGCAGGAATACTGTTCGTGGTATTACATATATAAATAAATTAGCGGTACCCGACAGGTGATGTTCTGGGTCATCCTGGTCCACATTTTGGTCGATATCTCGAAAACGCCTTCACATATACAACTACCACCACTCCCTTTTAAAACCCTCATTAATACCTTTAATTTGATACCCATACCGTACAAACACATTATAGAGTCACCCCTGGTCCACCTTTATGGCGACATCTCGAAAAGGCGTCCACCTATAGAACTGAGGCCCACTCCCTTTTAAAATACTTATTACCACCTTTCATTTGATACCCATATCGTACAAACAAATTCTAGAGTCACCCCTAATCCACCTTTATGGCGATATCTCGAAAAGTCGTCCACCTATAGAATTAAGGCCCACTCCCTTTTAAAATACTCATTATTTATCACATTGATGCAAATGGATTTTAATTCAATTCTAATTCTTTTATTGAATTTAATACTTAAAACTAAGAATTGGAAATTCAAGGCTGATACCTCACACAGCAAATATGATGATTTGATAATTAATTCCACAATGGAAAGAAAATTTAATCTAATGAAACTTGATTAGTTAAGTTGAAGAATGGAACTCGGGATTTAATTTGTCTTGGGACCGCGCAAGGGCTAGGTGGGATTCGAGAACCAATCTCACGCGAATATGTTGGTGACCGCGCAAGGGTTAGATTGAGTTAGGGGATTAATGCAGCGCAAGTGCTACGTCGGATGATTTTATATTTAAAGATATAACTTGCGGTTGTGGGTGAATACTTCCTTTCCTTTTTCCTGGAGTTGGCGTAGGTGATGTTGTTCGTACTCGCTCCGTAAATGATGATCCGATGAAAATTTGATAAAGCTAAATGATATTCGTTGATGATATGTGTTTAGCGTTCCAATTAAACAAGAGAGTGAGATAATGCATCGCACTTTTATTTATAGGACGAAAAAGATTGATGGAAGGCAACTCCAACAATGTTGACTGGAAGCACTGGATGGCCACTCCAGTCTACTCAACAGCCAGGGTTGTATAAACGCAAGTCATAACTATTGAAGTGATTGCAAGTCAAAGATGGATGGTTAGGTGAACGCAAGTCACAGGTGGGGTTAGGTGACAAAAGGTCAATTAAGAACAGGAATACAGTGAGCACAACTCACTTAAATATGGCGGCCCCTTGTACTTGTGCAAGGCTAAACGGTTGAATAATATCTTCAGGTTGAAAGTTAAAGATAATCTGAGGGGTACGTATAATTCGATAGTGTGATTGTTGTAGTTTGTACAACTTTGAAGAAATCGATGGTTGAATGATGAATTTCTGATGGCTGAATTTCCATTCCAGCCGATATGATTTGGTGGATGATGATAATTGATTCCCGAAAATAGTTTCTGTAAATAAAATCACTTTTAGTAATCTTCAAAGACATATTGTTAGGATGATTAATGATGCAGAAATAGAAATGAAAACAGAACCGAGAAAGAACTGGCGTGCTGGCATCCTGATGCGATGCCGCTTCTGATAGATAGATTTTAATAGGATGTTGTTGAACTCAGCAATGAGTTTCGTTAGCTGCGTTATATCCCGATTATTTATTTCCGGGTCTGCACCACAGCTCGATGATAAATGGTTTTCGAAAGTGGACTGTATATGATAAGATTTTATTAAGAGATCAAAGGGGATCTTTATCGAACTTCTCGCAAGAGGCTTGACAAAACCAAAATGAAAAAAATGTTGAGAAGATATTTCTCGTTCAAATGGAGACATGCTGGATTCCGAAGGAACTGGAGTGTTGATTCATGTGAGGCCCGTGGTCTCTGGTTGGGAGATTTAGGGATTCCAATATTTTGTATGTTTGTAGAAATAACGTTAGATAAATGCATTCTCCATATGTTTGGAGGATTTTTCACACGGGAGAGTGGAATTGTTTTTGAGATGGGAAGATTATATAAATATTTGATGCTGTGAGCCATTAGAAAACTCCACACAGTTCCAATATATATATGCACAGTTACAGCATGTATATTATGAATATATGCGATATTTCAAAATTATTTTTTGAGAAGCCAACATGTGAACTGGATGAAGAAACATTGTGGAAAAGGGAAATGAAATATATTAGCAATATATTATAAATATTCTAATATAACTTTTTAATGGCGATAGCAATCCTGCGGAGCCAAGGAAATTCGAATACGTGGAAATTATTTGTTTTTTCCTTTCTGTATTTCCTCCCGAAAATGTAATGCAAGTGGTGCCCTTGGGTGGTGACTGTTTGGCGATAGATTGCAACTTTTCGCTAATCAATGTTGTTTTTTTCTAGGGGAAGAGAGTATAAATTTCTTGCTTTTTGTTGGAACATTTGCCTGAATTTCAAACTTTTTGGAAGACGATGACTCTTTGCAATTGCTTTGGGTTAGATGGAGGATGGGATGTCTGGTATACAGAGAGGATTCGGTTCGCAATAGGATGGTGGTATTTGTAGAAAGTGTGATTGATGTAGCCTATGATCCGGGCTTTCTCGTCACTGGAGGATGTAACATGGTATGAGTATGAAAGGTAGAACATTGGGTGGAGGATAGTGGTCCGCACAAATACCAATCAAAAACTGTATTTTGCGCAAGCAAACTTCCAAAAACTCCATGTCTTATTCCCTGTAGGAGGACCTGGGGTATAAGGTCACTGCCAATGACAAGATCAATGGGATCGGGTGTGTAAAAGTATGGATCCGCAAGATCTAAGTCCTGAATTTCCGAAAGATTTGGTTTTGATAGTTTAAAGGAGGTAAGAAAACTGGTCAGCTGTTTTAAGACGATGGCGTTTGTATGGATACGAGTGTGATTGAGTTTCGATACTAACGTGAGTTGACAGACACGATTAGCATTTTCTACTACTTTTCCGCCCATCCCAGTGACTGAGAAGTTTTCCTTATAGGTAGGTAGTTTTAAACGGTGTTGTATTTTTTCGGTCACGAGGGTTTTTGTGAACCTTGATCGATGAGTGCTCGTAGCGTGAAGGTAGAACCCCTGTGTTCGACGCTCACTAGGGCTGTTGGAAGGAGCGTTTTCTCGTTATTAGTTGAGAAATTAGCCTGAATTTCGGAGTCAGGTTTTTTGGGAGAAGGAGACTCTTCCAAATTGCCCTCGGTTAGGTTGAAGATTGGATACCTGGACTCTTGGGAAGATTCGGTGTGTAATAGGTTGCTTGCCTTTTTTCGGATGTGCTAGGCGTAGCCTTTGATTCGGGCTAGTTGGTTAAGGGAGGGTGTAACATGGTAGGATGGTTTTCTTTACAGTGCAGACATCGGAAGGCACTGGGACATTTGGTAGATGAATGGTTGTAAGCGAAGCAATTCGTGCAAAACCGGATATCCTTCACAAATTTGGTACGATCTGGTACGTTTAGTTTTCGGATTTCGGGGCAAGATTTCAAGGGATGACTGTCGTTGCACAATTTACAAGTAAACGCTAGTTTTTCTTGAGAGTGATAAGATTGGATTTTAGGCGAGTATTTCGATGGGAACGAAGTGCGTGATTTAGTGCCTTTATATTCATGTAGCCTTTCAACCACTTCGTAACACTTGGTCAGAAACTGGTTCATCTGGGACCAGTTAGGAAGTTCCTTCCTAGATTCGAGGGACTGTTCCCACAGAGACAGCGTTTCCTCCGGTAGCGGTGAGGAACAAAAATAAATTAAAATGGGGTCCCACTCGGACACGGAGATTCCTTGCGTCTTTGGGATCACAAGACAATCATTGATGGTGTTCTGTATCTTTTGAATTCCTTCGCTACTTTCCGAGGTAGCTTGAGGAATGTTGAAAAGCAATTTCAATTGTTTATCTATTAAGATTCGTTTGTTTTCGAATCGGGCTTTTAGCGCTTCCCAAGCTAATGAAAAATTGTCATCGGACAAAGGGTACTGCTTTACGATCTCGCCTGCCTTTCATCGAGTCTTATTTCGCAAGTGATAGAATTTCTGTACGGGAGTCAGTTTGGGATGGTTGAGATAAACGGCCGTGAACATATCACGAAAGGATGGCCAATCCTCATAGCTACCGTAAAAGATTTCTGTATCACACGGGGCCACCTTGAGACACGACAACGAGCTGGGGTCGAAAGGCCGAGACTGACGGGAGTTGTTGCATGACTCCGTTGAATTCCCACGGAGGATTTTTAATTGATCCAATATATGTGATTTACAGATGTAGAAAAAGTCAGCACAAAGCTGAAATTTGTTGTGGGCTTCCTCTTTAAACTCTCCAGAAACTTCGCTGTCCTCAGCTATGCAGACGTTTTCATAGGCGTTTTTTAACGAAGCCCAGCGACCGTTGAGGTCTTCTAACTTGACATCCAATAAAGAGTCTGTTTGGTCATCAGGATCTTCTTTTGGAAAATTGGTGCAAAATTTCACCACATTGTTGGAGTCGAAGATAAATTTTGACATGATTTCTGTTGAGGAAGGCATGATTGGAGACGGTATCAAGGGTTTGATTTGGTAAAAAATGATCAGAAAGACAAGCTGGGTGGAGACTATTTAAGTTCACAAGTGGTATTGTGCACGAATATTCGGGTTTATAATGAAACATTTCAACACTACAGACGAGAGCCGAGAAACACTTATTTGGAGAGTGGACTTTCCGTCCGTCGCTTAGAGGGATAAGGATTTTTCGAAAACGAATGGGCACTTAATCGGTTTTGCACTGCTCACGAAGGGATTCACCCAAAAAAATCTAAGCAATGTTAATTAGGGAATGCCCCACTAATATCAAAGGGATTTCACAAAAAGGAACTTAGCACGATTTATTAGGGATTTCCCCCCAAATTCACTGAAATATACGTTTGATGTTGGATGTTTTGTGATATAAAATGTATGTGTGATGTATAAATAAACGTGGGATATGTAGAATTGATGGATGATGATAGAGATATGGGTATGGTTTAGTGATAAACACGTTATCCGCAAAATATCGTGGGATCTTCGATATTTGAGAAACCCAAGATAAGCGGGTTTTTCAAAAGATGTTATGGTTTGACGCAAGCAACGTAATAACGCGTTTATTTCCGTCATGGATTGCACAAGATGTAAGATTGTTGTATTTTTTTATTAAGGGGTAATTTTTCCAAACAATTTTTGGGTACGAACCCAATCGCAACGATAAATCCTTATTACAACTTTAATATATTTAGTTATATCGATGACTATGCCGATTAGGGCAAATCACACTATTTACTCATACAAGCCGGCGTTTATCAGTTAACACGAGTTTTGTTAATTTTCACCCAACAATAGCTGACTTGACACTTATACCGATTTTTGACTAAAGTCAATAATCGCCGCATCAACAATAGCTAAAACTAATAAACAGGAAATCGCGTTCCAATTAGTTAACACGAGCTTCATTAATTTTTACGCAATAATTGCTGATTTAACACATGCACCGATTATAACCAAATTCAATAATCGTCGCATCAACAGTAATAGCCAAAATCTAGTAAACAGGAAATGATTGCAAAGCACTTTGACTATTGCGTCTGCTACATGAAGTAAAAAACATTCTTAAGGAAACAATTTCATATTAAGCATTTTTGTTAAGTGAGCAATTTATAACTATAAAAACCAACTACTTGTAATCACTAGTGTAAGTTTATACTTGACTTCAATAAATGCGGACATGCTGTCCTACTAAAAATATATTTTTTTTGTTACCTTAATCCGAAGGAACATAACTGGCGCCCGAGCCAAAAGTCGCGTAAAAAGCCTGAAAGGAACAAGTAAGGATTCGCGTCGAGCAAAAGGAAAAAGTCCTATAAAAAGAGGGACGCGCGGTAGTGATACTCGCGATTATAGTAAGGGCCCCAGTAGTGCAACACGAACCGGTGGTATCATGTACCAGCCCGAGCTATAAGAAAACATAAAATATCGAAGTGTCAGTGATAGTGATTGATTTAGTGAAAATTAAATACCTCCCTAAAATCAGTGGAGCAAAAGCTGTGGAATATTCTTACGATAGCATAGCTAGTGAACTGCCAAACGCAGAATTAACATATCCAGAGTGGCATAAAAGAAGTAGAATAAAATCCGTGCGCAAAACAGCAACACATTTTGGATTGCTAACATTTTTCGCAACAACAACAACATTTTCATACCTTACAATAGCACCACCAGTGAACTGCCAAACGCAAAGTTAACATATCCAGAGCGGCATAAAAGAAGTAGAATAAAATCCGTACGCAAAACAGCAACATATTCCGGATTGCTAACATTTTTCGCAACAACAACAACATTTTCATACCTTACGATAGCACCGCCAGTGAACTTCCAAACGCAAAGTTAACATATCTAGATCGGCATAAAAAAAGTAGAATAAAATCCGTGCGCAGGACAGCAGCACATTTTGTATCGCTAACATTTTTCGCAACAACAACAACATTTTCATACCCTAATTAGTTTCGTCATTTGCAACATTTACGCCAAATAAAACGAGCAAAGGTGAGCAAGGAAAGCATAATTCTTTTTTTACCATACCTAAACTTAGAATAAGCTTATAAAGCTAGTTTTATATAATAATAGGAAAGAAAAACATATTTAACTAGAAAGAAGGATTAATAAATAAAAAGTAGTGGTAATCATTAATATCGAAATGGCAAACCCTAATAACTTAATCCGTCCTCAAGTCCTTTCCCAAAATCCTACCGCCCCTCAGGCATCAAATGATAGACAACAATTAAGCATAGAAGACCTAAGGGTCCTAATAACTAATATTGCAACAGATGTTTTGCAACAACAAGGACCAAGTGTAGTACAGGCCACTCTCAATCCCAACGCATTTCTCAGTTCGGCAATAGACCAAACAATTGAAGATAGGAATCGGGGTAACTTGGGAGATTTAGATAAGATTCCGGACGTGGTAAGGTGCCTAAAAGATTTTTCCGGTCGTCCTGGTGAGTTCCATTCATGGAAAAAAAAGTGTAGATCGGATATTAAGTATTTACGAACCGCTAAAGGGAACTCCGAAATATTACGGAATCCTTAGCGTGATTAGGAATAAAATAACGGAAAATGCAGATACGGCATTGGAATCGTATAATACGCCACTGGATTGGTCGGCAATTACCAAATGCCTAACAATGCATTATGCAGATAAGAGAGATATCTCCACTTTGGAATATCAATTAACCACTCTAGTGCAGGGTAACAGGAGCATTGCGACTTCTACCAACAGGTTTACAAATACCTTTCGGTAATTCTCAATAAATTAGGATGTATGGAAATGAGTGGCGAATCTCTGCGCATGATGACCCAATCATATAGGGATAAGGCACTTGACACCTTCATTAGGGGTCTAAATGGGGACTTACCACGATTACTGGGCATTCGGGCCCTTCACCTAGACAATCAAAACTATAGAACAAATCATGCACAAAATGTTAAAAAAGGATATCCAAATTCGGGAAAGTATCCCTCCCAACAGCAGTCTTTCTATCCACAACTAGCTCACGAGCCACAAACCAATCAACCAAGATGGAAGGACAAACCACAGGTCTCCAACCAAATGCAGGCTACGAGTACTCCTCCAAAGCCACCGAAACCTCAACCAAAACTGGAGCCAATGGAGGTAGACCAGAGCCTACATTCACGGCGCATTAATTATATGAACAAACCACCTCAGAATCAGTTTCAGGGTAAAAGACCTCCACAATCGGTCAACAACCAGCCATCCACCAAAAACCAAAGGACGTTTCATATAGATACGTCAAGTGAAGATAACCAATACAAAGACGATGTCGATGATGAAGTTGCTGAATACAATGATGTCAATTTTTTAGGATAATTAGCTCTTCGCTTCCATACATTGAAGTAAAGACGGAGAGCGGAAGTATCCAAAAATTTCTGCTGGACACAGGCTCCAGCAAAAATTACATAAAACCGAATTTAGCAAAGAAGCAAATTCAAAACAAAAAACCTTTCCATGCAAAAACAATTGCAGGAGATGTTAAGATAACGGAACACACTTATGTGAACCTTTTTAACACAGGGGGAAAAATTAAATTCTACCTATTGCCCTTATTAAAATCATTCGATGCCATTTTGGGAAACGACACACTTAGGGCACTAGGAGCAGTAATATATACCGCAGAAAACAAAATGGTTTTAAAAAATGGCCGTATGGTCAGACTTAAGCAGCAGGCTTCGCACAGCGTCAACGCAATAAATATAAAAGAAGAGGGCTTATCTCCCAAACAAAAAAATAGTATGAAAGATATTGTGAATACATATCCCAATCTTTTCTCCGAACCCGACGAAAAGCTTACTTACACTACGAAGGTTATGGGACAGATCAGAACACAGACTGACTCTCCTGTACATTCAAAATTCTATCCGTACCCAGCATCGCTAAAAGGCGAGATAGAATCACAAGTAAAGAAATTACTGAATGATGGTATCATAAGGCCATCCCGAACCCCGTATAATTCACCCGTATGGATCGTACCTAAAAAACCAGACTCAGAAGGTAATAAACAGTATCGCATGGTCATAGACTATAGAAAATTCAATTCAGTTACAATGGCTGATAAATACCCTATACCCGAAATATCGGAAGTAATTTCAAACCTTGGAGAAAGTAAATTTTTCTCCATTTTAGACTTGAAAAGCGGATATCACCAGATTCCTCTAAAGGAATCCGACATCGAAAAAACCGCATTCTCAATAAAAGGTGGCAAATATGAATTTACTCGTTTGCCGTTCGGGCTTAAAAATGCTCCCGCTATTTTCCAACGAGCCTTAGACGACATACTTCGCGAACATATAGCAAAGTACTGCTATGTCTATATCGATGACATAATCATTTTCAGTAAAACTGAGGATGAACACCTCAACCACATTAGGAAAATATTTGCAACCCTAGAAGAAGCCAACATGAAAGTCCAGTTGGACAAGTGTAATTTTTTAAGAAAGAAGTCGAGTTCCTGGGATATGTTATATCTCCAAATGGTATTAGAACAAATCCCGCGAAGGTCGAGAAAATCACAAATTTTCCGCAACCCACAACTTTAAAAGAGCTTCGAAGTTTCCTTGGCATGTCAGGATATTATTATCGCAGATTCATAAAAGACTACGCAAAGTTAGCAAAACCCCTAACATCTCTTCTAAGAGGGGAAGAAGGTAGAATATCCAAAAATAAATCTTCGAAAGTCAATATAATTTTGAATGAAGACGCCATAAGGGCCTTCAACAATATAAAACTCTCGCTTACTTCCGAGGATATCGTACTTGCATATCCCGATTACAATAAAAGCTTTCAGCTAGTAACAGACGCCTCCAAATTTGCTCTCGGAGCCGTTCTATCCCAAGATTCTAAGCCATTGGCTTTCATTTCAAGAACCTTAAGTAAGGCGGAGGAACATTACGCAGCTAACGAAAAAGAAATGTTAGCCATAATCTGGGCCTTAAACTCATTTAGAAATTTTTTGTATGGATCGGCCAAGGTGGACATTTTTACCGACCACCAGCCGCTCACATACGCACTTAGCAATAAAAATAACAACTCAAAAAAGAAAAGATGGAAGGCAGCTCTCGAGGAATACTCTTACGAGCTATTTTATAAGCCAGGCAAACAAAATGTAGTGGCCGACGCCCTATCAAGAATACCCCATAATGAAACACAGGTTAACACTTTGTCTATGGCAACAAATTCAGATGACAGTTCATCTCATAATCTAATATATAGTGTCGAAGTACCTATTAACGCTTTCAAAAATCAAATATTTCTTAAAATCGACGAAGTTTTCTCTTACCAATTTAAAATAATATTTCCAACATACCATCAGCATATAATTAAAAAACCAGAATTCTCCCATCAAACGCTTATCTCAATCCTGAAGAGATACCTCAACCCATCAGTAATAAACTGCATTAAGACGCAGGAACCCATAATGGTTAAAATACAGGAATTATACCCAATACATTTCAGCAAATATCGCATCAGGTTTACACAAGTAGAGGTTCAGAACATAACAGATGAAAAAGAGCAGGAGGAAATTATTATTAGAACACAAAATAGAGCCCACAGGAATAGTAAAGAAAATAAAACACAAATTCTGGAAAGGTATTACTTTCCCGGAATGACAAATAAAATTAAAAAAATTATCAAATCGTGCGTTACATGCAAAGAAAATAAATACGAGCGTAATCCACCAAAATCTCAAATACAAGCTACACCTATTCCACAATTTCCAGGCCAAATAGTCCATATGGACATATTAATAATGGGTAAACAACTAATTCTAACAGCTGTGGATAAATTTTCCAAATATGCAGTAGCAAAGGTTATTCGATCCAAAGCAGCCGAAGACATAAGGCAACCAATAAGGGATATCATGTTTGCCTTAGTACCAGAAACAATAGTAATGAACAATGAGAGATCCTTCAACTCAGAATCCATAAACTTCATGATTAACAACGAATTCGTTACAGAAATATATCGAACACCTCCATATACTAGTTGTTCGAACGGGCAAGTCGAACCATTTCACTCACCCTACAGGAAATAATGCGCTGTGTACAAGTGGAGAAAAGCCGCCGATCCTTCAGCGAATTATTAGAAAAATCCGTTAAAGAGTATAATTACTCCGAGCATTCTACGACAGGAAAAAACCAATTGAAATATTTTTTGGGAGAAGAATTAGTAGCGACCCCGACCTTCTAGAGAAAGATAGGCAGGAAATCAAGGAGAAACTACAGAAAAAACAACAGCAGGATCTTTTCTATCACAATAAAGATAGACAAACCCCGAAAACCTTTTCAGAAGGAGACGTTATATTCGTAAAAATAAATAAGAGATTAGGAAATAAGTTATCAGCTAGGTATAAGAAAGAAATTGTAGCAGAGGACCTTAACACAACCATTAAAACAAAGTCAGGCAGGATAGTTCACAAGAAAAACATTAGACAATGCTAAACCAATTACCCCAACTTCCACAGAAAAATGCTATTAACGACAATCTTTCTCTGGATACTCGTGCTTGGTGTCAAAAGCCAACAAATTAGTGTGCAGGACCTAATTTTCTTCTACTAAGAGCAAAAATAGATAGGTTGCGCCCACACACAACAACCAAACGAGGACTAATTAACGTACTGGGTAAAGGCTTGAAATTAATAGCAGGTTCTATGGACAGTGACGACGAACGAGAAATCAAAAACGCACTAGATCAGGTACACAATAATGAACGGACAATCACGGGCAATGCAATCAACTTAACGCGATTTAACAGCTTCTTGACACAACAGATAGACAATATTACAACCCATATAAAAAGGCAACAAGCTCTTATAAGCGACTACATAGGTGCATTTCGATATTCCACGTTAAACAAAATACAAACATTAGAAGACGAAGTTCAGTTCATCGAACATACGTACAGGATTAACAATGACATAACACTCTTAAGAAATCACATAAACGATATAGAACAGATCATATTTTCTAGTAAACTAGGTATAGTCCCTACCGACATAGTGACTCAAACTGAACTGGATCTAATCAAGGACTACGACAGTTATAGGAATATTAAGGTCGCCGTCATCTTTCAAGAGAATATTATTATACTCACCCTACTCATCCCACAATTTTCCACAAACATCCTATCCAAAATAAGATTGAAGTACTCGTAGATGATAAAAATTATATATACAGTCTAGATGTAATAAATAACTTTGAGAAAAATTTGAACAAGAAAAATGACGAATGTCTTATTAACATTTTAGAATTCAGGAAGCTCAATGTAAATTGAAATATTTAACGAAACCCGCAGTTGTAGAAGTTGAACCAGGAATATTAATATTAAAACAATGGAAATATATCTCACGATTGCCATAAACTAAAATTTAAGCAAAAAGGCACATTCCTAATAAAATTTGAAAACTGTAAAATTGTAGTATACAACATAATCTACAGCAATCTAAACCTAAGAAGTTACGATACATCTGTTCTACCGAACCTAATAACTAATATCAAAGATAGTAACGAAACAAAGCTAACTCTAAAACTTGAGACTTTATATGTAAGCCATCTAGAGCATAAGAGCGACATTCGGTTACTAGTAAAAGATAATATAACAAAACATGTAATTAGCATAAGTACTAATATAATAATTATTACCATTATCGGTATGGCCACTCTAATTTTCTACAATAAAAACAAAAACAAGTTCCACGTAACTACGGAACGTGTAGCAGACGTACCTAAAAACCCATATTTACAAGACTATATGATTTTTTCTTTGTAAAATTTGTGCCGATTGAGGGCAATCGACTTAAGAAGGGAAGAGTTAACACGAGCTTTGTTAATTTTCACCCAACAATAGCTGACTTGACACTTGTACCGATTTTTGACTAAAGTCAATAATCGCCGCATCAACAATAGCTAAAACTAATAAACAGGAAATCGCGTTCCAATTAGTTAACACGAGCTTCATTAATTTTTACGCAATAATTGCTGATTTAAAACATGCACCGATTTTGACCAAATTCAATAATCGTCGCATCAACAGTAATAGCCAAAATCTAGTAAACAGGAAATGATTGCAAAGCACTTTGACTATTGCGTCTGCTACATGAAGTAAAAAACATTCTTAAGTAAACAATTTAATATTAAGCATTTTTGTTAAGTGAGCAATTTATAACTATAAAAACCAACTACTTGTAATCACAAGTTTAAGCTTATACTTGACTTCAATAAATGCGGACATGCTGTCCTACTAAAAATATATTTTTTTTGTTACCTTAATCCGAAGGAACATAATTTATCTGTATGTGCATGTAAGCAACTGGTTGTGGTATGTATATGCGTAGGTACACAACCTTTCTCTTTATTGAGAAAAACTCATATATGCACTTTATTAAAATTTAGAGAACTTCTATATGTACATACATATATTTTTTGAATTTGATAAAAGATGGATCTTTTATAGTATTTAGAAGCAAGTTAATTGAAAAACAAGTAAGGAAGGCTAAGTTCGGGTGTAACCGAACATTACATACTCAGTTGAGAGCTGTGGAGACAAAGTAAGGGAAAATCACCATGTTGTAAAAAGAACCTAGGGTAACCCTGGAATGTGTTTGTATGACATGTGTATCAAATGGAAGGTATTAAAGAGTATTTTAAGAGGAAGTGGGCCATAGTTCTATAGATGGACGCCATTTAGGGATATTGCCATAAAGGTGGACCAGGCCTGATTTTAGAATTTGTTTGTACGATATGGGTATCAAATGAAATGTGTTAATGATAATTTTAAAAGGGAGTATATCGTTATAAAAGTGGACCAGGGGTGACTCTAGCATTTGTTTGTACAATATGGGAATCAAATGAAAGGTGTTAATGAGTATTTTAAAAGGGCGTGGGCCTTTGTTCTATGGGTGGATGCCTTTTCGGGATATCGCCATAAACGTGGACCAGGGGTGACTATAGAATTTGTTTGTACAATATGGGTATCAAACGAAAGGTGTTAATAAGTGTTTTAAAAGGGAGTGGGCCTTAGTTCTATGGTTGGACGCCTTTTCGGGATATCGCCATAAACGTGGACCAGGGGTGACTATAGAATTTGTTTGTACTATATGGGAATCAAATGAAAGGTGCTAATGAGTATTTTAAAAGGGCGTGGGCCTTAGTTCTATAGGTGGACGCCTTTTCGAGATATCGCCATAAAGGTGGACCAGGGGTAACTCTAGCATTTGTTTGTACTATATGGGAATCAAATGAAGGGTGCTAATGAGTATTTTAAAAGGGCGTGGGCCTTAGTTCTATAGATGGACGCCTTTTCGAGATATCGCCATAAAGGTGGACCAGGGGTGACTCTAGCATTTGTTTGTACAATATGGGAATCAAATGAAAGGTGTTAATGAGTATTTTAAAAGGGCGTGGGCCTTTGTTCTATGGGTGGATGCCTTTTCGGGATATCGCCATAAACGTGGACCAGGGGTGACTATAGAATTTGTTTGTACTATATGGGAATCAAATGAAAGGTGCTAATGAGTATTTTAAAAGGGCGTGGGCCTTAGTTCTATAGGTGGACGCCTTTTCAAGATATCGCCATAAAGGTGGGTCAGGGGTGACTTTAGAATTTTTTTGTACGATATGGGTATCAAATGAAAGGTGTTAATGAGTATTTGAAAAAAAAGTGGGCCTTAGTTCTATATGTGGACGCCTTTTCGAGATATCGCCATAAACGTGGACCAGGGGTGACTCTAGAATGTTTTTGTACTATATGGGTATCAAATTAAAGGTATTAATCAGGGTTTTAAAAGGGAGTGGCCCTTAGTTGTATATGTGAAGGCGTTTTCGAGATATCGACCAAAATGTGGACCATGGTGATCCAGAACATCATCTGTCGGGTACCACTAATTTATTTATATATGTAATACCACGAACAGTATTCCTTCCAAGATTCCAAGGGCTTTTGATTTCGCCCTGCAAAACTTTTTCATTTTCTTCTACTTAATATGGTAGGTGTCACACCCATTTTACCAAGTTTTTTTCTAAAGTTGTATTTTGCGTCAATAGAACAATACCATTACCATGTTTCATCCCTTTTTTCGTATTTGGTATATAATTATGGCATTTTTTTCCTTTTTCGTAATTTTCGATATCGAAAAAGTAGGCGGTCATAGTCGAATTTCGGCCATTTTTTACTCCAATACAAAGTGAATTTAGATAAGTACGTGAACTGAGTGTAGTAAAGATATATCGATTTTTGCTCAAGTTATCTTGTTAACGGCCGAGCGGAAGGACAGACGGCCGACTGTGTATAAAAACTTGGCGTGGCTTCAACCGATTTCGCCTTTTTTCACAGAAAACAGTTACCGTCCTAGAATCTAAGCCCCTACCAAATTTCACAAGGATTGGTAAATTTTTGTTCGACTTATGGCATTAAAAGTATCCTAGACAAATTAAATGAAAAAGGGCGGAGCCACGCCATTTTGAAATTTTCTTTTATTTTTGTATTTTGTTGCAACATATCATTACTGGAGTTGAATTTTGACATAATTTACTTATATACTGTAAAGATATTAACTTTTCTTTTAAAATTTGAATTTAAAAAAAATTTTTTAAAAAGTGGGCATGGTCGTTCTCCGATTTTGCTAGTTTTTATTAAGCAGACACATAGTAATAAGCGTAACGTCCCTGCCAAATTTCATCATGATATCTTCAACGACTGCGAAATTACAGCTTGCAAAACTTCTAAATTACCTTCTTTTAAAAGTGGGCGGTGCCACGCCCGTTGTCCAAAATTTTACTAGTTTTCTATTCTGCGTCATAACTTCAACTCACCTACCAAGTTTCATCGCTTAATCCGTATTTGGTAATGAATTATCGCACTTTTTCGATTTTTCGAAATTTTGGATATCGAAAAAGTGGGCGTGGTTATTGTCCGATATCGTTTATTTTAAATAGCGATCTGAGATAAGTGCCCAGGAATCTTCATACCAAATTTCATCAAGATACCTCAAAATTTACTGAAGTTATCGTGTTCACGGACAGACAGACGGACGGACGGACGGACGGACATGGCTCAATTGCATTTTTTTTTTCGATACTGATGATTTTGATATATGAAAGTTTATATCTATCTCGATTCCTTTATACCTGTACAACCAACCGTTATCCAATCAAAGTTAATATACTCTGTGAGCTCTGCTCAACTGAGTATAACAAGTGGGGTTGTTTGATATGCTAGTGCAAATAGCGTGAATTAGTATTACCATATATTTACATATATATAAATGATGAAAAGCCAAAAGGGAGATAGGCTGCCGTCGCTGCCAGCGCAAGCGCAAGCTGCGAACGAAAAAGTAGAAGAGGAATAATGAAAATGCATCACGCTATTTGAAAATAATCGCAATGGAAGAACTTTGATATATGTATGTTTGTATGTCCGTATATGAAGTTATAACGGTGCCGTTAAATATTACGCCGACATATGTATATTTGGAAAAAATAATATGGAAAAGACTTACATGATTATGTTAGAATTTTTCATAATTTGTTCAATTCGAACACATTTATAACAAGTAAGTAAGGCTAAGTTCGGGTGGAACCGAACATTACATACTCAGTTGAGAGCTGTGGAGACAAAGTAAGGGAAAATCACCATGTTGTAAAAAGAACCTAGGGTAACCCTGGAATGTGTTTGTATGACATGTGTATCAAATGGAAGGTACTAAAGAGTATTTTAAAGGGAGTGGGCCATAGTTCTATAGATGGACGCCATTTAGGGATATCGCCATAAAGGTGGACCAGGCCTGACTCTAGAGTGGGCGTGTTCATAGTCGGATTTCGGCCATTTTTTACGCCAATACAAAGCGAGTTCAGATAAGTACGTGAACTGAGTTTAGTAAAGATATATTGATACCCATATCGTACAAACAAATTCTAGAGTCACCCCTGGTCCACCTTTATGGCGATATCTCGAAAAGTCGTCCACCTATAGAACTAAGGCCCACTCCATTTTAAAATATTCATTAACACCTTTCGTTTGATACCCCTATTGTACAAACAAATTCTAGAGTCACCCCTGGTCCACCTTTATGGCGATATCTCGAAAAGTCGTCCACCTATAGAACTAAGGCCTACCCCATTTTAAAATATTCATTAACACCTTTCGTTTGATACCCTTATTGTACAAACAAATTCTAGAGTCACCCCTGGTCCACCTTTATGGCGATATCTCGAAAAGTCGTCCACCTATAGAACTAAGGCCCACTCCCTTTTAAAATACACATTAACACCTTTCATTTCACATCCATATCGTACAAACAAATTCTAGAGTGACCCCTGGTCCACCTTTATGGCGATATCTCGAAAACGCGTCCACATATAGAACGATATCGGACAATAATCACGCCCACTTTTTCGATATCGAAAATTTCGAAAAATCGAAAAAGTGCGATAATTCATTACCAAATACGGATTAAACGATGAAAATTGGTAGGTGAGTTGAACTTATGACGCAGAATAGAAAACTAATAAAATTTTGGACAATGGGCGTGGCACCGCCCACTTTTAAAAGAAGGTAATTTAGAAGTTTTGCAAGCTGTAATTTGGCAGTCGTTGAAGATATCAAGATGAAATTTGGCAGGAACGTTACTCTTATTACTATATGTCTGCTTAATAAAAATTAGCAAAATCGGAGAACGACCACGCCCACTTTTTAAAAAAATTTCAAATTTTAAAAGAAAAGTTAATATCTTTACAGTATATAAGTAAATTATGTCAACATTCAAGTCCAGTAATGATATTTTGCAACAAAATACAAAAATAAAAGAAAATTTCAAAGTGGCTCCGACCTTTTTCATTTAATTCGTTAAGGATAATTTTAATGCCATAAGTCGAACAAAACTTTACCAATCCTTGTGAAATTTGGTAGAGGCTTAGATTCTAGGACGATATCTAACTGCTTTCTGTGAAAAAGGGCAAAATCGGTTGAAGCCACGCCCAGTTTTTATACACAGTCGACCGTCTGTCTTTCCGCTCGGCCGTTAACACGATAACTTGAGCAAAAATCGATATATCTTTACTAAACTCAGTTCACGTACTTATCTAAACTCACTTTGTATTGGAGTAAAAAATGGCCGAAATCCGACTATGAACACGCCCACTTTTTCGATATCGAAAATTACGAAAAATGAAAAAAATGCTATAATTATATACCAAATACGAAAAAAGGGATGAAACATGGTAATTGTATTGGCCTATTGACGCATAATATAACTTTAGAAAAAAACTTGGTAAAATGGGTGTGTAACCTACCATATTAAGTAGAAGAAAATGAAAAAGTTTTGCAGGGCGAAATCAAAAGCCCTTGGAATCTTGGAAGGAATACTGTTCGTGGTATTACATATATAAATAAATTAGCGGTACCCGACAGATGATGTTCTGGATCACCCTGGTCCACATTTTGGTCGATATCTCGAAAACGCCTTCACATATACAACTAAGGCCCACTCCCTTTTAAAACCCTCATTAATACCTTTAATTTGATACCCATATCGTACAAACACATTCTAGAGTCACCCCTGGTCCACGTTTATGGCGATATCTCGAAAAGGCGTCCACATATAGAACTATGGCCCACTCCTTTTTAAAATACTCATTAACACCTTTCATTTTATACCCATTGTTAGCGACAATGCTAATTAAACAATATTTTCAGCAACACGTTTATGGGTGTGTGTAGCGCTAAAATCTGCAATTTATTTTTCTATTGAGATTCACAGATTCAACAATATAATTAATTCAACTTACACTTGTGTTTAACTATGCAAATATAAGCTACTTGATTACAAAGATATTTATTGATAAAAATTTGATTATGCTGTTAATTTTAGTTGTTTAATGAAATACTTCCGCTCGCTTCCAAAGGCTCGTTGAAATGGAAAGATGTTGATGTTAGCGGAGAACAACAGGTGAAAATGCACTGACAGCTGACGAGCGGGTTTGTTTCGTAAGCGCAGGTTATGGCGCCGCGCTAACAACTCAACGGCGTGGATTTATCCACAATACCAGCGACGTAACACCCATATCGTACAAAAAAATTCTAGAGTCACCCCTGGCCCACCTTTATGGCGATATCTCGAAAAGGCATCCACCTATAGAACTAAGGCCCACTCCCTTTTAAAATACTCATTAACACCTTTCATTTGATACCCATATCGTACAAACACATTCTAGAGTCACCCCTGGTCCACCTTTATGGCGATATCTTGAAAAGGCGTCCACCTATAGAACTAAGGCCCACGCATTTTTAAACTACTCATTAACACTTTTCATTTGATACCCATATCGTACAAACAAATTGTAGAGTCACCCCTGGTCCACCTTTATGACGATATCTCGAAAAGGCGTCCACCTATAGAACTAAGGCCCATGCCCTTTTAAAATACTCATTAACACCCTTCATTTGATACCCATATTGTACAAACGCCTTCTAGAGTAACCCCTGGTCCACGTTTATGGTGATATCCCGAAAAGGCGTCCACCCATACAACTAAGGCCTACTCCCTTTTAAAACACTTATTAACACCTTTCGTTTGATACCCATATTGTACAAGCGCATTCTAGAGTCAACCCTGGTCCACTTTTATAACGATATTCCGAAAAGGCTTCACCTATAGAACTAAGGCCCACTCCCTTTTAAAATACTCATTAACACCTTTCATTTAATACCCATATAGTACAAACAAATTCTATAGTCACCCATGGTCCACCTTTATGGCGATATCTCGAAACGGCGTCCATAGGCGATCACCTATACAACTACCACCACTCCCTTTTAAAACCCTCATTAATACCTTTAATTTGATACCCATATCGTACAAACACATTATAGAGTCCCCCCTGGTCCACCTTTATGGCGATATCTCGAAAAGGCGTCCACCTATAGAACTAAGGCCCACTCCCTTTTAAAATACTCATTAACACCTTTCGTTTGATACCCATAATGAACAAACGCATTCTAGAGTCACCCCTGGTCCACCTTTATGGCGATATCTCGAAAAGGCGTCCACCTATAGAACTAAGGCCCACTCCCTTTTAAAATGTTCATTAACCCCTTTCTTTTGATACTCATATCGTACAAACAAATTCTAGGGTCACCCCTCGTCCACCTTTATGGCGATATCTCGAAACGGCGTCCACCTATGGAAATAAGGACCACTCCCTTTTAAAATACTCATTAACACCTTTCATTTGATAATCATATCGTACAAGCAAATTCTAGAGTCAACCCTGATCCACCTTTATGGCGATATCCCCAAATGGCGTCCACCTATAGAACTATGGCACACTCCCTCTTAAAATATTCTTTAATACCTTTCATTTGATACACATGTCATACAAACACATTCCAGGGTTACCCTAGGTTCTTTTTACAACATGGTGATTTCCCCTTACTTTGTCTCCACAGCTCTCAGCTGAATATGTAATGTTGGGTTACACCCAAACTTAGCCTTCCTTACTTGTTATTATAATTTTATAAATTTGCGGTTTGCCACTTTGTCTTCTAATTATACTATTTCATCTTCGTTTTTCTAAAAGTGAAGTGAAGTCAATTAAATACTCTATACAGTCGTTGTCGATTGAAGTTAATTAAATTAATGTATCGGAATTGCGTGAAACAAATAAATTCCGAGAAACCTTTGATACGGTATTACCAAAACCATAGAAAAAAAAATCAGCTATTTTCACCTACATTTGCGGCCTTATTATTTGCGATTTGAAAAAACCTATATTGGCTTTCGGATCATCTGCGGTTTGCAGCAATCATCGGTGCAAGAGGCTACTGGCCGCACGCATATACGAGCATATAAAGGGAGAAATTTGGAGATTCAGCAGCTGCTGTGGATAACACCCGAACAGCTATCATCCCATCAAATTTCGCACGACGTTGTGCAGGTAACTCGCTTCCTAATATATATGTTGGTAAGTCCTTCATATTGTGAAGAAAGACAAAAGTAATTTTGAAGCAGGGCCTTTATTGATTGGAGCACGCCCTACCCGTCTTAGAATACTACCCCCTCACAAGCGATCACAGGCTCGATTAACTAATTGTCCTTCTTCGCCATCGAAGAAACCAGTATTTTTACATATACATACATATATTAGCCGTGTTTTTTTATACACGCGTATACGTTTACGTTTGCGCGTGAAAAAAACGCCTATCCTCGCTTAGATAATGTTTAGGAGACCCATCTAGCGGCAGTGGTTAAACAACTAACTGCAGCAACAGGGTGCACCGAAAAGCGGAGACACAACCCTCTGTTGTATGCCTGTGTATAACATATAGTTAAATCAGTTGCCATGAATTGTAGACACACATAGAATACATAGAATTAGTGTAGAGGGTGAAATAAAAACACATATTTCAGTTACATCTGAGTATAATGCGTATTGAAATTTAGTAGTACATATTTTATGCGCAGCAACTTCAGAGGTGTATTTAAAGTTTGACGCTTAGCAGTCCATATAAAGTATAAGCGTATAGACGTTTACGTGTAAAAAAACACGGCTATTAAGTATATCCCCCCAAGTAAATTTTGGTAGCTCCCGCCAAATATAAATTTTTCCCGCCAAAAATAAATTCTTCACGCCAAAAATGTATGGCATCGTAATAAAAATATATATATATATATTCCCACTCCCATATGCACATATACATAAAAGCGGTGCATTAAAAAAATGTACCGGCAAATCCCACAAATACTTGCACAAAGTTAGCTCATTGCCCTTTTATACTTGTGCCCCTTAAGGTATAATTCTAATATGTATCCCCACATCTACATTATTTGCGATACCCAGCAGTAAATTCGGCCACATTTACATTGTTTGCAATACCCAACAGTAAATTCTGCCGCTCAGCCCAACTGACCAGAGTACCTCGAATTCAGCCCAACTGGGCCTAGCCTACTCCACTTTCGACCAATAGGAAAACTTCTTCTTTTGGTATTCTCTCATTAATAAACATCAGGCAGTCCCCAAAATTCCCAAAATAGGCTAAGTGAAATTAAGCAAGTCCCTTTTTAAATGGCTACCATGGTCGAAAATAAATTTATATCCGAAACATCGACGTCAATAACAATTTTTTTTACCAATTCGCTACAATTAACACATTTGGTTATGTTTGAGGTGCATTCTTTGCTGTCATGGGCTCCAGCATATTTGCTGCACACACTTTATTTGTACAATCATTGGCTTTGTGCTTATATCACGAGCATGTAAAACATCTCAAAACGCTTACCTGTTCGTAAGCGACACAAGTGTGCCACTCTATATAGTATATACAGTTTTTTTTCTTGCAAAACATGTTCAGATGTTACTGCATCTGTTTCTACCAACGCAATATAACTTTCTTCACTACGATTTGCGTTTTCATACAGCTTTAAAACCTTAAAATCTTTCCCAGCGCATGAATCGTTTTAGGATAGGATAGGTTAGGTGGTAGCTTCCCTGATAAGAAGATTATGAATATCCTTTCTAATTTTGTTCTGCATGAATCGCTTTGCTTAACTAAACATTCTACCAAACGTTCATTGCTAATTTTGTTTGTGATCCTAACTATTTTAATATTTTTTTTTATTTCATCCTTATTTTTAGTCTTCTCTGTATCATAATCATTTCCAATCGTTCCCTTACCTTTAATTTAACTTTCTCACAAGCATATTTATTTCTACATTCTTTTATTATGGCTCCACTATTTATTTCTTTAACATTTATTACTAGGCCATCAGTAGGCTCAACAACTTTTTTGAGAGCTTCCTTAGCTTTTATACATTTTTATTCGGCTTGATAACAATTTTATTCTCATTTGCGGCGGCGACCTGAGCATAAGATTGTTTGGACATTGGCTGCTCATTTGTTACCCGTAAGTTGTCTAAAAACTCATTGTCCTTCAACTTCAGAGGTGTATTTAAAGTTTGACGCTTAGCAGTCCATATAAAGTATAAGCGTATAGACGTTTACGTGTAAAAAAAACACGGCTATTAAGTATATCCCCCCAAGTAAATTTTGGTAGCTCCCGCCAAATATAAATTTTTCCCGCCAAAAATAAATTCTTCCCGCCAAAAATGTATGGCATCGTAATAAAAATATATATATATATATTCCCACCCCCATATGCACATATACATAAAAGCGGTGCATTAAAAAAATGTACCGACAAATCCCACAAATACTTGCACAAAGTTAGCTCATTGCCCTTTTATACTTGTGTCCCTTAAGGTATAATTTTAATACGTATCCCCACATCTATATTATTTGCGATACCCAGCAGTAAATTCGGCCACATTTACATTTGGTTATGTTTGAGGTGCATTCTTTGTTGCCATGGGCTCCAGCACATTTGCTGCACACACTTTATTTGTACAATCATTGGCTTTGTGCTTATATCACGAGCATTTAAAACATGTCAAAACGCTTAATTGTTCGTAAGCGACACAAGTGTGCCACTCTATATAGTATATACAGTTTTTTCTTGCAAAACATGTTCAGATGTTACTGCATCTGTTTCTACCAACGCAATATAACTTTCTTCACTACGATTTGCGTTTTCATACAGCTTTAAAACCTTAAAATCTTTCCCAGCGCATGAATCGTTTTGCTTAACTAAACATTCTACCAAACGTTCATTGCTAATTTTGTTTGTGATCCTAACTATTTTAATATTTTTTTTTATTTCATCCTTATTTTTAGTCTTCTCTGTATCATAATCATTTCCAATCGTTCCCTTACCTTTAATTTAACTTTCTCACAAGCATATTTATTTCTACATTCTTTTATTATGGCTCCACTATTTATTTCTTTAACATTTATTACTAGGCCATCAGTAGGCTCAACAACTTTTTTGAGAGCTTCCTTAGCTTTTATACATTTTTATTCGGCTTGATAACAATTTTATTCTCATTTGCGGCGGCGACCTGAGCATAAGATTGTTTGGACATTGGCTGCTCATTTGTTACCCGTAAGTTGTCTAAAAACTCATTGTCCTTCTTAAGTTCATTCGACAAATCCCTTAAAATTTCATTTTTCATTGCATTCATTTTTACTTCAATATTGTGTTCCAAGAGGGAGTTGAAGTCCGTGACAATGCTACTTTTTATTTGAGAGCATTTATTATTTGATAACGCACATTGGTTACAGAACCATTTCAAATTAATATTACATGTTATTATTTTGATTTCGTTTCTTTTGATGTTACTGCATTTTAAGCAGAATCTATAGCCACACCCACCAGAACAAGCTATCATCTCATCTACCTGAAGCAGCTTTGCAGTACATTCTTTGCACTCTGCTGGTATTATTAACGTATATCTTTTCAGTATATGGCAAAGATATGCAAAAATATTATAATTTTAACCTAACAAGAATAGTAAGAGTGACACGTATAATTTTACATAGCGGTTTTAATTTCAGTGAGTTAATGAATATAAAAACCTATACTGATGTATGGTAAGGTCCCCACTCCTAGTTCTCGTCTTTGCTAAGCTTAAAGCTTAAAACTGTGCTTTGTTTCTATGGCAACCAATTGAGGCTCACCTGTTGTTATTGTAATGTTCCCGCTGTTGTTGTTGTATTACCACCGCTTTAATATCACAAATAGAATTCTAATTTTCTCTGATTTCACTAGAATTAATGAATTTCGGTTGCACTCCGTGCTCCACACTTTGGAGGTTGCTATAACTTTTATACTTTTTGAAAGTTTTTGTTACACTGTCTATAGTAGGGATAACCATTTAGTTGAATAATTATTGGCGCAACTTCACACGTATTGTTATTATTTTTCGTCTTTAGTTGTCGTTCCACAAGTAGAGTAGCAACATCGATTGTTTGCGTACGACTATGCCATTTATGCGCGAAGTTTCGTTATATTGCGCATAAATAAACAAAATTCGATGTTGCCTCGTTGCCTGCTAATAGGCGAATGAATCGTGCATCAAGTGATTCGTACGATCATCGCGCTCTTACTAATACAGCCACAGTTTCAATTTTGGTTATCCCTGGTCTATAGAAATGATTAAATTTGCGAGTTATTAGCGCGCTCACTTGAAAAAAATACTTCACTAGAACAGGGTTGCCGCCTTCTTCCTTTTATGGATTATTCCTTTTACAGATTATTGCGCTCGGTTCAGCACAACCCAGATTCAAGATAACACCGAGGAATCCTTAAAACTAAAAGAAAAAAATATCGATGTATTCTGGGCAAGGGTATAGAGTGCATACGAAGCAGTAGTAGAGTCAGATGACACCGACCTACCTGAAAACTTTGAGTCCTCAGCTTTCGGTAAATACCGCAACTGCCTTATTGCATATGAGGAAACAAAGGCAAAAATAGGCGACCAACTGCAGCTCATAGAATTGAGTAACCCGTGCTTCAAGCACAAACTCAACCACCCAATATGAACATGAAAGTCCCTCCCTGTGATACAGAAACTTTTTATGGAGGGTATGATCAATGGCCGTCTTTCCGTGACATGTTCACTGCTGTATATATAAACCACTCGAAATTCTCCAGTGCCCAAAAACTGTATCACCTCCGACACAAGACAAAAGGAAAGACAGGTCAAACAGTCGAGTTCCCTCTAAGCGACGACAATGTCAGCCTAGCATGGGAGGCTTTCAAGGCGCGTTATGAGAACAAGCGAGTCCTGGTCGACAATCAAATTCGAGTTCTCGTGAATCTAAAAGCGATTCAATCGGAAAACAGTGATGAAATGAGGTTACAATCATCCGTCAACAACTGCCTCCAGCTTCTAGCTACCCAACAAGTTTCAACAGATAGTTGGCATCCCATCTTAATATATCTGGTAACCTCAAAGCTTCCAGAAAATACAGTTGCCCTGTGGGAGCAATGTCAGAGTTCCAGAAGAGACCTCCCGAACTGGTCCCAAATGAACTAGTTTCTGACTAAACACTACGAGATAGTGGAAAGTGTGGATCAATGGCGACTAGCCAAACCCCGATATAATCCACCCTCCACAAACTTCTCGAGGTCTCCCCCAAGTCAGAACAGCCCCCAGATAAGGCAGGCTCAAACCCAAAACCACAGCTGCAACTCCCCGCACAACAGCAACTACTCCCAAAATCGCACAAATGCTCATGTGGCCGAGCATCAAAAAATCTACGCCTGCAGAATGTGCTAGCAGTCCTCCCATACGCTACAAAGCTGCTTGCGTTACAACAAGCTATCAATCCCTGAGCGGAAAAATTCGTGAGAGATAGCAACATGTGCGAAAGCTGTCTATCTCAAACCCAACTCTTACAAGATTGCACAAGCACAAGAACGTGCCTCTCCTGCCAAGGTCGCCACAACTCCACCTTGCATGATAACGCTTGTCCCCTTCAAACGAACGGAGTAGAAAGGACGACATCCCAAGTAGCCACCATCGGAACCACCAGGGACCAGGACATCAGTCGGACGACACCCGAGGAACATCCATCCGAGGCAGTCCAAGTTCAATCGCTACACTCCGACAATGATAGCCAAATCATTATCCCCACAGCAATAGTGTCGATAGAACACCGAGGGGACTGCTTCAAGCTCAGAGCGTTAGTGGAGCAAGGGCCAAAATGTAGCTTCATTTCATCAAAAGCTCAGATAAAGCTAGGCCTCCCATATGATATATCAGGCATGGGAGGCGGAGTAGTACAAACCTCCAACAAGTTGTGCTAACTGACTCTAGCCTCAAACACAACAAAGTAAAAATAAAGGTCCAGGAAATAGTGCTACCCCGCCTGGCTAGGCAACTCCCAACACTTAGGCTGAACCCCGAACAAAGCAGAAAATAGCCTCACCTTAAACTAGCCGACCAAAGTTATGGGAATCCATCCCAAATCGATCTGGTGTTAGGCAGCGGTATCATCCCTCAAATCATGCTAAACGGCATCGAAAAGATCTCTCCAACACTGCTAGCCCAAAACACAATATTTGGCTGGATAATAAGAGGCCAAACCGAATAGGTGGGAGCACACTCCTCTAAAGCGTGGGAAGTGACGAATGTCGAGCTGAATGAGCAGCTACGGCATTTCTGGGAAATTGAAGAGATACCCAGAACGCGAGTGGAAACTCCAGAAGATAAAATGTGAGAAGCCTTATATCAAAGCACCACCACTCGCATGGGTGACTGTTGATATATGGTTCGGCTCCCCTTTAAACCGACATTCCCGAACGATATCGACCTAGGCAAATCCCATACTGCCGCCCTAACACAGTTCCATGGTATGGAACGTGCCCTATAAAAAAGGGCGATCTCAAGCAGCAGTATGACCAGGTACTCGAGGAATATCTGTCCTTAGGCCACATGGAAGAATGCAGTCCCAATGAAGTAGAATCTCGGGGTAAACACTACTCGTTCTATCTCCCTCACCATGCAGTCGTAAGGCCAGACAAGAAGACAACAAAAGTCAGAGTTGTACACAACGCCTCTAAAAATTTGGTTCCCATCACTCCCTCAACGATGTTTTATGTACCGGACCAACCCTCCAACCCGACCTCCGACTTATGTTGTTAAAATGGCGAACATATAAATATGTGTTAAATGGCGATGTCGGGAAAATGTACCGCCAAATTCTCTTAGACCCCGATGACCGAGACTACCAACGGTAATATTCTGAACCCCCGAACACAGTCCAATAAAGGACTACAAGTTAAAAACGGTCACCTTCGGGGTTAACTGCGCGCCTTTCCTGGCTATTCGCACTCTAAAAGGGCTGTCGAAAGATATAGCCGACTCCCATCCACGCGCAGCCCCAATACTAAAGTCCGAGACGTATATTGATGACATTTTATCTGGCAGTCATGATCTCCAATCAGCCGAGCAATCCCTAACAGAGACTATAGACGTTCTCAATTCAGCCGGATTTCCCCTAAAAAAGGTCACTGCAAACCATCCCGATATTTTTAAATATGGCGGACTTGCTAGAGACCGACTTTCTCGAATTTGAAAAGAAGTAGCACAGCCAATACTCTTGGCATTCAGTGGAATGAACTTTCGGATACGTTCTCCTACACAGTGTACTCAGCACCGGCCTATACAGCAGCCACTAAGCGACAGATTCTCTCCTCCATTGCAAAAATGTTCGACCCCGCAGGGTGGCTAACGCCAATCATGATACAGGCCAAAATATTGATGCAAGAATTATGGTTAGACAGGACCGAGTGGGACGAGGAGGTTAATGTCATCCGTCTAGTCAAATGCGCGCAGTTCTCTAAAAATCGTCCCTCTATCTTAGCCATCCAAAATCCCCGATGGATGAATCTTGCGCCCGATCAATATGTTGAGCTCCATGGATTCTGCGACGCCTCAGAAAAAGCTTATTGCGCAAATCTGTACCTAAGAACTACCGTCGGTACTCAGATCTACTCTCACCTTATAGTGTCCAAAGGAAAAGTGGCTCCGCTCAAAACAATTAGTCTTCCGCGTCTGGAGCTATGCGGAGCGCTCTTACTTGCAAAATTAGTCGCAGTGGTCCAACCCCATCTCGGCCTAAGTCAAAAAAAAATTAACTATGTGGTCCGATTCTGAAATCGTGCTAGCCTGGCTAGAAAAGTCACCCACTCTTGGAAAACATACATCTCTAACCGAACACCGCAGATTTTAGACCTCGTAGGAAATGCCCCTTGGCTGTATGTGCGCAGCAAGGATAACCCGGCAGACATGGGCACCAGAGGATGCCTCCCCTGGATTTAGCCAGGTCATCGCTCTGGTTGAACGGGACTGAGTGGTTTTCTAGACCCCCGAGGATTGGCCGAAGCCCACGATCAGACGCGTGGAACCCCCCCCCCCCCCCCAAGCTACGACGAATGGAAGCCCTACACGACGCCGACGAAACGGATGACATATTAGACCGATTTTCCTCTTATCCCCGTGCTATACGTGTAATAGCGTATGTGTTAAAGTTTATCAATAGACTAAAGGCCGCTATAAGCGGAAACCGTGCCCCAAACACCACCTTATTATCTTGAAGCAAGCTAGAATTTTCGCCTCAGAAAGAGCTTGTTTAGATAATTCGAAACCACTCGGGAGGCTGAGTCCCTTGCTGGCACTTCATCCTTTCCTGGACCAAAGCGGTGTTCTTCGTGTCAATGGGCGACTTGCGCACGCCAATATCCCCTATAAGGAACGCCACCCCATCATTCTCCCCAAAAAATCTCGGCTCTCCCTCCTGTATCTCCGAACTCTGAGCGGATTATGGGGATCTGCCGTCAAAAGCTTCAAAACCCATTTTAAAAAGGTCGTCGGAACTCACAGCTTTACCTTTGACGAATCCTTGACTTTATTAATTCGTAAAGAAGCCGTACACAATTCTCGTCCCATCTTCCCGCTTTCTCAGGACCCAGCAGACCTCACCGCCCTCACACCGGGCCATTTTCTTCGAGGTGCCCCACTGGTCTCTCTTCCCGAATCGAATCACGAAAACCCCTCTATAATCAATCGATGGGAGAGACTAAAGGTTCTGCATCATCACTACAGCAAACGCTGGAAAACAGACTACCTCATCCACCTTCAAAAGCGTTATCGACGGAAAAACCCTCAAACTCCCCCTAAAATGGGCGATCTGGTCGTCATTAAGGAACACAACGTACCCCCCACCGAATGGCGTCTAGGTCGAGTGAAGAGCACTTATCCCGGCAGAGACGAACACGTACGAGTGGTCGACGTACGCACTCAAAACGGTGTTCTCACGCTAACAGACCCCCACGGTTCTCTATCATCTCCCGAACCAACTACAGTCCACTAAGCTTAGCTATCGACACCACCCCAGAACATAATTGAGTCATCCCCGTACTCCTCACAGGCATTCCCTAACTTGGTGTTTCTTCTCAGGCGTACAACTAATACACATTCATATACTCTCTTTTCACAGATGGATCGTCAGCGCCCTCCGGTTCCCGCACCACGCCGCTCGCTGGAATCGCGAGTCGTAGTGCCCGCAGCCCCGCCACGACGCACCAACACCGCGATGGCCGACTACCGGCAATGCCGATTATGCATGTGGCATCACGCTATCTTAAGATGCCCCGCTTTCTTGGCCATGCAGCCGCAACAACGCGCATTAATTGCTAGGGCACATCAGTATTGCACCAACTGCCTGGCGCTATCCAACCGCACCAATGAGTACACTTCAGCAGAACGCTGTCGGGTCTGCGGGCAAGCTCATCACACTTGTCTCCATCGAGAAACCGGAGGTCTCCAGCCGTCGTACGCCGTACCACAACCGCAGGCAGCTCGTTCGCAGCCACGTCGCCCGGAGCAGCGCTGTTGCGCTCCCGCCATTCATCATCGCCGTCGACAGCCAAATGCCACCAACCGTGCCCGGACGCACGCTAACATTAGCGGCCATAAAATACTGGAAACCGCACAATAATATGCACCGCCACCGGCCTGCGCGCATTCACTTATAAACGTAAAGTTGGAAAATTCTCATCAAAGAAGCAGTTGGGGCTTTGACCTAGCTGCAGTATACGTTAGGCGCTTAGTACGCCTATGCGGGCTAGGATGTTTACGCGGCATAGGCTTTCACACGTCTAAGCCCCCATTTACATACATGAATTTTATTTATAACCCATATATCGTATTGTATTTTATTATATCTTATTATACTCATGAATTGCACTTAGCTTTAAATTTCCCATTGGGAATACTCATGGACGTGTGGCAGCCTCCACCGCGCAAATCCACCACATTGAATTCGCCGCAGTTACAGGATACCGATCGGGTATGATCGCCACCTGTCAGAAAACCACCACTAAAAATCATTGCAAAATTTTCACTCGATTTGCGATTTGCCATTTTGCCTTCTAATTATACTATTTCATCTTCGTTTTTCTAAAACTGAAGTGAAGTCAATTAAATACTCTATACAGTTGTTGTCGATTGAAGTTAAATAAATTAGGGTATCGGAATTGCGTGAACAAATAAATTCCGAGAAACCTTTGATATGGTGGTACCAAAACCATAGAAAATAAAAATCTGTTTTTTTAACCTACATTTGCGGTCTTATTATTTGCGATTTGAAAGAACCTATATTGGCTGTCGGATCATCTGCGGTTTGCAGCAATCATCGATGCAAGAGGCTATTGGCCACACGCATATGCGAGCATATAAAGGGAGAAATTTGTAGATTCAGCAGCTGCTGTGGATAATACCCGAACAGCTATCATCCCATCAAATTTCACACGATGTTGTGCAGGTAACTCGCTTCCTAATATATATGTTGGTAAGTCCTTCATGTTGTGAAGAAAGACAAAAGTAATTTTGAAGCAGGGCCTTTATTGATTAACTTATGATCCTTCTTCGCCATCGAAGAAACCAGCGTTTTACATATACATATATTAAGTATATCCCCCGAAGTAAATCTTAGTGGCTCCCGCCAAATATAAATTTTTCCCGCCAAAAATAAATTCTTCCCGCCGAAAATTTATGACATCGCAATAAAAATATATATATACTAGCAGACCCGGCAGACGTTGTTCTGCCCTAAATTTGGCCTATCTGCATACATTTTAATAAGCTTTTTCTGTCTAACTCTGCCCTACCCCTCTACGCTTTTTCCTATTCTTTTTATTCACTCCTCCCTCCGTCTTTTTCGCTTCATCTCCATCTTCGTCTCATTCTATCTCTTTCTAAGTTTCCTTCTTTCTTTTCTTTTCTCTCAAGTTTTTCTCCTTCTTCTTCATCTCTTATTGCCAGTCCCAGAGGGTGGTATGTATTTTGTTCCAGTCCCATTCCTATTCTCAGTCCCAGTCCCACTCCGAGTCTCATTCTCAGTCCCAGTCCTAGTCCAAATCCCAGTCCCAATCCGTCTCTGGTATACTTCCCGGAAAAAAGCATCGTAAATACTAATAT
The DNA here is from genome assembly GCF_040869045.1 of Eurosta solidaginis. Lineage (NCBI taxonomy): Eukaryota > Metazoa > Arthropoda > Insecta > Diptera > Tephritidae > Eurosta > Eurosta solidaginis. The sequence goes on along the minus strand of NC_090324.1, from coordinate 85,605,262 downwards.
AGGCAAATTTATATATGAAATTTCAGGCAAATAGAATAGGACGTATGTAAATAGATATATGGGTATTATTAATTCTTGTCTTTATTTCGGCTTCGCATGCATATTTAACAGTTCTGCAAGTTGATGCGACTAAATCGAATATCACAATGAACTTTAGAGCTCTCAGCAACAGCTTTCATTTGATATCCATACTACACACACATTCTAGGGTTATCCGGGTCCATGTTTTGGCCTATATATCGAGACCCTAGTCACTCAGCGGTGTAAAACTTACTCTGTATTATAGCACATATCAACAGCTTCAATTTAGTAGCCATAATATAAAAACACATTCTAGGTGTATCCGGGTCCATGTTTTGGCCTATATCTCAGACCGTAGTCACCCAGCGGTGTAAAACTTACTCTGTACATATTCGAGAAAGATCTTCTGTATACGCTCTTTTCTATTTACAGCTGTCTGCTTTTTTGGCCTCCAAATAAAAACTGCATATTCCAAACGCGACCTAACAAAGGCCGTGAATAATAACTTGATCGTATACGGATCTGAGAATTTTATAGTATTACGCCAAACGAAACCAAGCATATAATATGATTTAGCAGTTATATAGTTTACGTGATTGTTAAACGAGAACTTACTATCAAAGATAATACCAAGATCTTTAATCTCATTAACACACTGAAGCTCACAATTTGAAATTCTGTAAATCGTATGTAGTGTACTAGTTGTTTTCGCATAAGTTATGTGGAAACATTTGGCGGGGTTCAAGGAAAGATGAGATTCCTCGCACCAGCGGTAGAGTTTGTTAATGTCATTTTGTAATCTTGAGGCATCATCTGGCCCCTTAATAGCTGAGAATAGCTTCAGGTCATCAGCGTAAAGTAAACACTTGGCGAACGAGAAGCAACTACTAATGTCGTTGATAAAAAGAATACAAAATAACGGTCCCAATATACTACCCTGAGGTACACCAGAAGTGGCAACAAAAGGCCTGAAGGATACACCATCAATATTAACAACACATTGCCTGTTAAATAAATAAGAGGCAATCCATAGCAGAAACGAGGAATGAAAGCCAAGAGAAGCTAATTTTCTCAGTAAAACTCTATGAGAAACTCTATCAAAAGCTTTAGAGAAATCTGTGTAGATGCAATCCACTTGAAACCCAGCAGAAAATGACTCTATACAATATTCACTAAAGACAGCAAGATTAGAAACAGTTGACCTGCCAGCGACAAATCCATGTTGATAGGGAGAAATGAGAGATTTAACAGCAAAACTTAGCTTTGCATTGACGGCAATAGCAGACAGCTTGGATATGGGCCTGTAGTTGCGGACATCGTTCTTGTTACCACTTTTTAAGACTGGGGTAATGGTAGTTATTTTCCAATCATTAATGGACGTCCCAAAAGACAAGGATTTATTGAAGATCAGTCTTAACGGATATATTAAAGCTGGACAGCACTTTAGCTCTATAGGGCACAAGCCATCAGCATCAGACAGATAGGAGGATTTTAATTTATTAATGGCTTTACTAATATCCTCAGAAGAGAGACATAGCGATCCAAAGTTAACAGCACAATCCTGACTCTCCGGAAATTCAAATATTTGATTATTATTATCTTCTGGGTCGAAATTCGATTTGAAAAACTCCGCAAATAAATTGGCTGTTTCAGTTGGAGAATTCGCAGAATTGTCATCGAGAAAAACACCTGTTGGGAGGCTGGCGCAGCATTTTTTTGACTTTATGTAATTCCAGAAGGATTTCGGATTCGATTTAATGCTCGACTCAATGTTACGAATGTAATTGGTGTATAGATACTTATCCAAATTGTTGAAACTCCTAAGATAAAACTTGTATTTAGTAAAAAACAAATGATTCTTCGAGTTTTTGAATTTTTTAAAGTATTTGTTCCTACGATTCTTCAATTTCTTTAAGTCTCTTGAATACCATGGCAATTTATAGGATCTTTTTCTTTTAACCGGGATCCAATCCAAGAAGTGGTTGTATAAAATAGTTTTGAAAGTGCGGAAGCTATTAGCGGTATCAAGTCCCTCAAGTAGCTCCTCCCAGTTTATTTGAAATAAGCAATCATTAAAACCGGAGAAATCAAATGAATTAGAATTGAAAGAAACACTGCTTTCAAAATTCTCCGAAGCAAAACAATAAAAATTAACTGTAGTAATCAGAGGCAAATGATGCCTGTCACTAGACGTAATAGGGTTCATGCACTCCCTTACTTCACAATTAATATTTGCACTAATAAATACAAGATCTAAAAGTCTGTTTAGATAATTAACATTATTGTAAATTTGAAATAAATTTAAGCTTAATAAATTATCAATGAGGTACAATTCATGATTTCCAGAAAGATTAGAAGGCGTAAGACCGTTATTAGATAAACTGAGTGACCAATTGACATTACATAAGTTAAAATCACCTAGCACACAGAGATGGTTATCACTTAAATCACTTAAAGCTAAAGAAACAATATTGTCTGTGTGAGCCTTGTATAACTCAAGTGCGCTCGAAGGTGGTACATATGATGCCATAACGTACAGAGAACCTTGCGAGGTGGTGCCTCTATCTTTGTTTGCTTAGCCACATAATCTATAATATTAACCTCTGACACAGATGCTGAAAAAGAGGAAATATGCAGCCATTTATAGCGATTGGCAACATCAAGGTCAGTGCAAACACTAGTACCAATAACGCAAGCCTGATTGTTATTATTATTATTCATGAGCCCCCTACGCATCATCTCAGTCAACTGCCCATTTTCATTATCAACAATTTCGACAGCATCAACAATAGGCTCGTGGGGTGAAGTATTGTTATTGGATGGCTGGATGGGTCTAATGTTGTCATTCACCGTGACTGCATTATTACTACTATTAAATTTGATATCCATAATGTAAAAACAAATTCTAGTTTTAACTATTAGATATTCCCACCCCCATATGCACATATCCACATATACATAAAAGCGTTGCATTAAAAATTTTTTACCGGCAAATCCCACAAATACTTGCACAAAGTTAGCTCATTGCCCTTTTATACTTGTGTCCCTTGCGGTATAATTTTAAACACATATCCCCACATCTATGATATATATCTATAGCGGCGGAAGGACGTGTATTTTTAGAGTCTTGAAAGAAAGCGAAAATTCTTAAGTTCTGCGCGTTAATACTTACTTACTTACTTAATTGGCGCTTAACCGTCTAAACGGTTATGGCCGTCCAACAAGGCGCGCCAGTCGCTCCTTCGCTCCGCCAACCGGCGCCAATTGGTCACACCAAGGGAGTTTAAATCGTTTTCGACCTGGTCCTTCCAACGGAGTGGGGGCCGCCCTCTACATTTGCTTCATTAGGCGGGTTCCGATAGAAACACTTTCTTGGCCGGAGCATCATCTTTCATTCGCATAACATGGCCTAGCCAGCGCAGCCGCTGCGTTTTAATTCGCTGGACTATGTTGATGTCTGCGTATAGCTCGTACAGCTCATCATTAAATCTTCTTCGGTACTCGCCATCGCCAACGCGTAGAGGTCCATAAATCTTTCGAAGAACTTTTCTCTCGAACACTCCCAAAGCCGCTTCATCTGCTGTTGTCATGGTCCATGCTTCTGCCCCATATAGCAGGACGGGTACGATAAGTGACTTGTAGAGTATGATTTTCGTTCGCCGAGAGAGGACTTTACTTTTCAATTGCCTACCTAGTCCAAAGTAGCATTTATTGGCAAGATTGTTTCTTCGCTGGATTTCAGTGCTGATGTTGTTGCTAATGTTGATGCCGTTCCCAAATAAACGAAGTCTTTTACTATTTCGAAATTATGGCTGCCAACAGTAGCGTGGTTGCCAAGGCGCATATGCGCTGACTCTTTGCTCGATGACAGCAGGTACTTCGTTTTGTCCTCATTCACCATCAAACCCATCTTTACCGCTTCTTTTTCCAGCTTGGAGTAAGCAGAACTAACAGCGCGGGTGTTTAGGCCGATGATATCTGCGCGTTAATAAGCTCACAAAAGTGGTGTAAACAATAAAGTTACAGCAGGTGATGTACCAACATTCCAAAAATTACGTGTTTTTGTATACAAATAAACATTAAAGTGAAATTTTCAATTGGTATTGTGCTAAAATATATTTTGCTTGTTCAGTTCGACATATATATATATATATATATGTATGTAACAGTGAAAACAAAAAAAAAAAAAAAAAAAGAATGGAGGTGTGCGATAAATGCCACAAAAAAATAAAGGGGGAGACAGGTGTACTATGTGAGGGTGTGTGTGGTAAAGTGTATCACAAAACAATTGCATGTGCATCTATGGACGAATATAGCATGAACTGCTTGCAAGGCGGCCAATTTTTAAGATTTATGTGCGATGGTTGTATGACATATCTCTCCAATGTAGATGATGCCCTCAGAGAAATACTTTCTATTTCAGAAATTAACAAAGTAAATTTAAGGGAGCAAAAGGGTGAACTTGAAAAAATGTTGAATGAACACAAAAGGGAGATAAGCGCATCCATAACGCACAGCGAAAGAGAGATGAAAAGAATTGTGGATAATATAAACAGGGTGAACACGGAAAAATTTAAGTTGATTAAACATGTAGAGAGTCTTTGCAAAGCAAACAAAGAAATGCTTAATAAGATCAATACCCCAAATGAAGCGTTTAATAAGCAAAAGGAGGAAATTATAAGAGAGGTTAAAAAGGTTGCAAACCAAAATAAAGCTGTTACTGCTAAGGAAGGCAATTCATATACCAATATTACTAAGGGAATTCCTCCAATAGTAATTAAACCCAAGGTTAAACAAGAATTAGAGAAAACAAAAACGGACTTGAATAAAATAGATCCATCCAATTTGAACATAGGTAGGGTACAAAATGGAAACAATGGTACAATAATTATTAGTGCAAAGTCAGCTAGTGATAAGGATAAAATTAAGGACACTCTAACAGAAAGGCTAGATAAAATAAATACAACATAGCTGAACCGAAAATATATTTTCCTAAAATCATGGTGACTAACATTAGTACTGAGCATCCTGAAGAGGAAATAGTTGGTAAGATCACCAACCAAAATGAGTTTTTGCGATATGCTAAAATGAAATGTGTAAGAGTTATTAAATCAAGGAAGGAAAACAGAGCCTCATATATCAATGCCGTCATTGAGATTGAGCACAAATACTATGAAGACGTGTTGAAATGCAAGAAAATCAATATTGGTTGGGACCGCTGTCCAGTTTACGATGCTCAAACGGTAAAAAGATGTTATAAATGCTTAGGGTTTAACCATATAGCGGCTACTTGTAAACTTAAACAGAGGTGTAGTAAATGCAGCGGGGAACATAAAGTCGAAGAATGCACAGAGAGTGCACCCCTAAATAAATGTGGTAATTTTATAAAAAAAAAAAAAATCGGTTAGGTTTAAATATTAATACAGAACACAACATCATGAGTCATGAATGCCCAGTTTATTTAAGGAAACTTAAGCTGGAAAGACAACGCGTGGGCTTTTAGCCACCAAAACTAGCTAATCGGGGGATAAAAGCTTTTAACTTACAGTGCATTTACCTAAATATTTGTAGTTTTCTAGCCAACAAACCTGAACTCGAAAGAATTATAGAATAGTTAGATCCGGACATCGTTCTATGTTCAGAAGCATGTATAACACCGGATGGTAGTGATGCGGAAATAAACATTCCTTATTATACAATGGTTCGTTGCGATTCTCATAGTAGACACACAGGAGGTGTAGTCTTACTATTAAAAAAAGGTATCGAGTACAAAGTCAGGTATAATAGATCTATTGATTTAAATGTTTGGTGTGCTATAATTAAATTAAAAAAGTTCGACATTAAATGGCAAATAGGTGTGTTGTACCATTCTCCAAGCTCTAGTGATATGGAAATTTTAAATCACTTGGAAGCTATACTTTCTGAGGAACTGGAGAGTGGTACAAACTCCTTGTTAATTGGGGATTTTAACATTAACATGAATGTTAATACCGCAACGAGTTCTAAGCTCAATGAGATATTTTCACGTAGCGCGATGAGGCAAATGGTGAATTTCAATACAAGGATTGCTGAGAGGTCCCAAACGAGAATAGATCTATTATATGCAAATGCTGATGTACTGTCCTGTACTAATCTTGAAAATCACAGAATTTCTTATCACGAAACCATTTCATTTGCTTTCAAAGTGTGTAATTCAAATCCTCTGGGGAGAATAATACCCACAATGTGTTGGAAGAATTATTCTGCTGATAACCTCATTTACTTATTAAGAAACTATGATTTCAGCGTATTAAAAAATATGCATCTCAATGACTCGGTTGAATATATAAATACCTGCTTATCACACTGCATGGGTTTATTAACATCAGAACAAGACAGGATAGTGAAGTTGAGAAACAAGTGGTACGATCATGAACTGACCGAAATTAACAAATTAAAAATCCAATTGCACTCACAAGCCAGAAGATCTGGTGAATTTTCGGAATATAATACGGTTGCGAAGTATTATAAGAAACTAATCAAAATTAAAAAGATTAAGTATATGGAGAAAAATATTGCCTTAAATTCTTCTGATAGGAAATTAATGTGGAAACACCTCAAGCAAGCAGTAAATTTAACTGAGGTGCGTGACAATATCCTGACAGTGATTGTAAATGGTATAAGATATGAAACACCCGAGGATATAGCTCAAGCATTGAATTCCTTCTTTGTTGATAGTATTGGTGACATAAATCGAGAAATCGAAACTTTGGATAGTGGCGACAGTGTGCAATACACGGTTAGCACATGTCTGAAATTCCAAGAAGTTACGGTTGATGATGTCATATTGGTAGCTAAAAGGTTAAAAAATAAAATCGGAGGAACAAATTTACTATCAGAAGGAGTAATTAAGGATTCGGTGTCATACATGGGACATTTCTATGCGGATATCATAAATAAATCCTTAGTAGAGGGAATAGTGCCCTACGCATGGAAAATATCAACAATAGTGCCAATAAAGAAGGTAAAAAATTCATTAAAGGCAGAAGATCTGAGACCGATCAACACGTTGCCGAATATCGAAAAAATTCCAGAAACAGTAGTAAAAGATCAGCTCAAAAGTTACTTGGAAATAAATAAAATACTAATTAAAGAACAATCCGGTTTCAGAGAAGGCCACTCTTGTGAAACGGCTTTAAATTATGTAATATCGAGTTGGAAAGAAGAACTAAATCAAAAGAAAAGTATACTTGCGGTTTTTATCGACTTAAGGAGAGCATTTGAAACTATAGACAGAAATATAATGATTAAAAAATTAGAAAAAATTGGAATTAGGGGCAATAGCTGCAGTGGTTTCAGAGCTTTTTAGGTAACCGAAGACAAAAAACAGCCATTGAGTCGGTTGTCTCGGAAGAGGTATTTACAGGAATTGGATTGCCACAAGGATCGGTTTTGGCACCGGTCCTATTTAACATATATATAAATGATATATCTTCGGCACTAAAACATAGTAAAATAAGGCTGTTTGCGGATGACGCACTGCTCGAAGTAAGTGAACTTGATATCATGTTAGCTAGGAGCAAAATGCAGGAAGACTTGAACACCCTATACAGGTGGCTTTGTAACAATAAGCTTAAACTTAATGTTAATAAAACCCATTTTATGGTCATATCTAGAGCGATGAATAAGGAATCTTGTAATATCGAGCTAAAAATAATGAACTCAAACATTAACGAAGTTAAAACTTTCAAGTACTTAGGGGTTCAGATTGATAATAAATTAAAACTTTATGATCATATTGATTATATAGTTGCCAAAATAGGCAAGAAAATTGGTTTTTGGAAAAGGTCATGCAAATTTATCAGTAGAAAATACAAACTGAAAGTGTATAAATCCATCATAGAGCCGCATTTCATATATTGCCCCACAATATTCTTTATGGCCAATGTAACTCAGGTAGATAAGCTACAAGTTATGCAAAATAAAGCTATGAGATTTATATTAAACATGAGGTATGATACTCCCATTAATAACATGATAGAAGCACTAAACTGGTTGAGTATAAAACAGCTCATATTCTACCACAGTATGAAATTTGTATTTAATATTAAGCACGGTAAATTACCAACATACATCAGCGAAAAGCTTAGATATGTAAATGATGCACATTCATACGTAATCAGAGAAAACAATAATTTTAGATTACCTCTTTTCAAAACAGAAGTGGACAAGCAAAATATATTTTATAAGGGCCTGAAATATTTCAATGAACTTCCTAATCACAAGTAGTAATAGCTTCAATACTTTTAAAAAAAGTTTATTGGAGCATTGTAAAACCCTTCCAATAAGATAAAGTTTTTTTTTTATACTCAGTTGAGCAGAGCTCACAGAGTATATTAAGTTTGATTGGATAACGGTTGGTTGTACATATTTAAAGGAATCGAGATAGATATAGACTTCCATATATCAAAATAATCAGGATCGAAAAAAAATTTGATTGAGCCATGTCCGTCCGTCCGTCCGTCCGTCCGTTAACACGATAACTTGAGTAAATTTTGAGGTATCTTGATGAAATTTGGTATGTAGATTCCTGGGCACTCATCTCAGATCGCTATTTAAAATGAACGATATCGGACTATAACCACGCCCGCTTTTTCGATATCGAAAATTTCGAAAAACCGAAAAAATGCGATAATTCATTGCCAAAGGCGGTTAAAGCGATGAAACTTGGCAGATGGGTTGACATTATGACACAGAATAGAAAACTAGTAAGATTTTGGACAATGGGTGTGGTACCGTCCACTTTTACAAGAAGGTAATTTAAAAGTTTTGCAAGCCGTAATTTGGCAGTCGTTGAAGATATCATGACGAAATTTGGCAGGAACGCTACTACTATTACTATATATGTGCTAAATAAAAATTAGCGAAATTGGATGAAGAACACGCCCACTTTTTAAAAAAATTTTTTTTTAAATTCTAATTTTAACAAAAAATTTAATATCTTTACTGTATATAAGTAAATTAAGTCAAAATTCAACTCCTGTAATGATATGATGCAACAAAATACAAAAATAAAAGAAAATTTCAAAATGGGCGTGGCTCCGCCCAGTTTCATTTAGTTTGTCTAGAATACTTTTAATGCCATAAGTCCAACAAAAATTTACCAATCCTTCTCAAATTTGGTAGGGACATAGATTCTATGACGGTAACTGTTCTCTGTGAAAATGGGCGAAATCGGTGGAAGCCACGCCCAGTTTTTATACACAGTCCACCGTCTGTCCTTCCGCTCGGCCGTTAACACAATAACTTGAGCAAACAACGATATATCTTTACTAAACTTAGCCCACCTACTTATCTGAACTCACTTTATCTTGGTATAAAAAATGGCCGAAATCCGACCATAACCACGCCCACTTTATCGATATCGAAAATTACGAAAAATGAAAAAAATTCCATAATTCTATACCAAATACGAAAAAAGGGATGAAACATGGTAACTGGATTGGTTTATTGACGCAAAATATAACTTTGGAAAAAACTTTGTAAAATGGGTGTGACACCTACCATATTAAGTAGAAGAAAATGAAAAAGTTCTACAAGGCGAAATCAACAGCCCTTGGAATCTTGGCAGGAATACTGTTAGTGGTATTGCATATATAAATAAATTAGCAGTACCCGACAGATGATTTTCTGGATCACCTGGTCCACATTTTGGTCGATATCGCGAGAACACCTTCACATATACATCTAAGGGCCACTCGCTTCTAAAACTCTCATTAATACCTTTAATTTAATATCCATATCGTACAAACACATTCTAGAGTCACCCCTGGCCCACCCTAATGGCGATATCTCGAAAAGGCGTCCACCTATAGACCTAATGCCCACTCCCTCTTAAAATGCTCAGTAACACCTTTCCCATATCGTACAAACATTCTAGAGTCACCTCTGGCCCACCCTAATGGCGATATCTCGAAAAGGCGTCCACCTAGAGACCTAATGTCCACTCCCCCTTAAAATGCTCAGTAACACCTTTCGTTTGATACCCATATCGTACAAACATTCTAGAGTCACCCCTGGCCCACCCTATTGGCGATGTCTCGAAAAGGCCTCCACCTATAGACCTAATGCCCACTCCCTCTTAAAATGCTCAGTAACACCTTTCGTTTGATACCCATATCGTACAAACATTATAGAGTCACCCCTGGCCCACACTAATGGCGATATCTCGAAAATACGTCCACCAATAGACCTAATGCCCACTCCCTCTTAAAATGCTCAGTTACACCTTTCGTTTGATACCCATATCGTACAAACATTCTAGAGTCACCCTTGGTCCACCTTTATGGCGATATCTCGAAAAGGCGTCCACCTATAGAACTAAGGATTACTCCCTTTTAAAATACTCATTACCACCTTTCATTTAATACCCATATCGTACAAACACATTCTAGAGTCACCCTGGCCCACCCTAATGGCGATATCTCTAAAAGGCGTCCACCTATAAACCTAATACCCACTCCCTCTTAAAATGCTCAGTAACACCTTTCGTTTGATACCCATATCGTACAAACATTCTAGAGTCACCCTTGGTCCACCTTTATGGCGATATCTCGAAAAGGCGTCCACATATAGAACTAAGGATTACTCCCTTTTAAAATACTCATTACCACCTTTCATTTGATACCCATATCGTACAAACACATTCTAGAGTCACCCCTGGCCCACCCTAATAGCGATATCTCGAAAAGGCGTCCACCTATAGACCTAATGCCCACTCACTCTTAAAATGCTCAGTAACACCTTTCGCTTGATACCCATATCGTACAAACATTATAGAGTCACCCCTGGCCCACACTAATGGCGATATCTCGAAAAGACGTCCACCAATAGACCTAATGCCCACTCCCTCTTAAAATGCTCAGTAACACCTTTCGTTTGATACCCATATCGTACAAACACATTCTAGAGTCACCCCTGGCCCACCCTAATGACGATATCTCGAAAAGGCGTCCACTTATAGACCTAATGCCCACTCCCTCTTAAAATGCTCAGTAACACCTTTCGTTTGATACCCATATCGTACAAACATTCTAGTGTCACCCTTGGTCCACCTTTATGGCGATATCTCGAAAAGGCGTCCACCTATAGAACTAAGGATTATTCCCTTTTAAAATACTCATTACCATCTTTCATTTGATACCCATATCATACAAACACATTCTAGAGTCACCCCTGGCCCACCCTAATGGCGACATTTCGAAAAGGCGTCCACCTATAGACCTATTGCCCACTCCCTCTTAAAATGCTCAGTAACACTTTTCGTTTGATACCCATATCGTACAAACAAATTCTAGAGTCAGCCCTGGTCCACCTTTATGGCGATATCCCTAAATGGCGTCCATCCATAGAACTATGGCCTACTCTCTCTTAAAATGCTCTTTAATACCTTCCATTTGATACACATGTCATACAACCACATTCCAGGGTTCCCTAGGTTCATTTTCCTACATGGTGATTTTCCTTATTTTGTCTCCATAGCTCTCAACTGAGTATGTAATGTTCGGTTGCACCCGAACTTAGCCTTCCCTACTTGTTTTCTTTTATTTTTTACATGACATACCGATACTGGAGCGCGAAAAGGGAATGGTAATACTGGTAGCAGCAAAATACAATGCACCCGGCCCTAAGGAAAAGAAAATCAGTCGCCACCTGTAACTCCAGACAGTTCCAACAACAAATTTCGCTGGAATTCGGTATTTTCATCCTATATTTACTGTTGATGACCGGGATCACTCGAATTCCGACAGCATTAATATAACAATAAAATTATATGATGTGTAACCAAAATAAGGTCAAACAAAAGTTGGAGCAGGGGGGATTGGAAGCACGTCCTTTTCAACTTCCCAATATATTTTGAGCTGTGCTGATCGGAATCTTCATGCGTTCCGACACTGTCTTTACTAAACAAAGTTGAGGGGTGATTGGGTACACTTCAATTTCAAACATCCAAAGACATGTTTAGCTGTGTTGATCGGAGACCAATACATTCCGACAGCTTAAAATACAAATATAATTGAAAAATATAAGTTCCAAATTTTGTTGCCTTAAGCTGGGAGCCCTGGAGGATTGGAAACGCGTCCTTTCCAACCTTCCTTAAATGACTGGCTCCCAGACTCGTCCGTTTGTTAAGCCAGTAAATATGCTGATCGGAATCACATGGCATTCCAACAGCATATTCAATAGAAATAAATGATATAATAATTAATTGTACTTAGTAGTTTAAGTTTTAGGCCTAAACAGCCGTAATAATAAATAAATTAAATTAAATATATTATTTGCGATACCCAGCAGTAAATTCGGCCACATTTACATTGTTTGCAATACCCAGCAGTAAATTCTGCCGCTCAGCCCAAATGACCAGACTAATCCGAATTTAGGAAAACTTCTTCCTTTGGTATTCTCTCATAAATAAACACCAGGCAGTCCCCAAAATTCCAAAAATAGCCAAAGCGAAATTAAGCAAGTCCCTTTTTAGAATGGATACCGTGGTCGAAAATAAATTTATATCCGAAACATCGACGTCAATAAGTTTTTTTTTACCAATTCGCTACAATTAATACATTTGGTTATGTTTGAGGTGCATTCTTTGCTGTCATGGGCTCCAGCACATTGCTGCACACTACTTTATTTGTACAATCATTGGCTTTGTGCTTATATCCTGAGCATATAAAACATCTCAAAATGCTTACATGTTCGAAAGCGACACAAGTCTCCCACCCTATACACAGTTTTTTTCTTGCAAAACATGTTCAGGTGTTACTGCATCTGTTTCTACCAACGCAATATAACTTTATTCCCTACGATTTGCTTTTTCATACAGCTTTAAAACTTTAAAATCTTTCCCAGCGCATGAATCGTTTTGCTTAACTAAACATTCTATCAAACGCTCATTGCATTATCATAATCATTTCCAATCGCTTCCCTTACTTTTAATTGAACTTTCTTACAAGCATATTTATAACTACATTCTACTATTATGGCTCCACTATTTATTTCTTTAACATTTCTTACTAGGCCATCAGTAGGCTCAACAACTTTTTTGAGAGCTCCCTTAGTTTCGTTAGCTTTTTTATCTTTCTTTTTCGGCTTGATAACAATTTTATTCTCATTTGCGGCGGCGACCTGAGCATAAGATTGTTTGGAAATTGGCTGCTCATTTGTTACACATAAGTTGTCTAACAACTCATTGTTCTTCTTAAGTTCATTCGAAAAATCCCTTAAGATTTAATTTTTCATTGCATTCATTTTTACTTCAATATTGCGTTCCAAGAGGGAGTTGAAGTCCGTTATAATGCTTCTTTTTATTTGAGAGCATTTATTATTTGATAACGCACATTGGTTACAGAACCATTTAAAATTATCGGTTATTATTTTGATTTCTTTTTTTTTTTTTTTTTTTTTGATATTACTGCACTTAAAGCAGAAGATATAGCCACACCAACCAGAGCAAGCTATCATCTCATCTACTTGAAGCAGCTTTGCAGTACATTCTTTGCACTCTGCTGGCATTATTAATGTATATCTTTTCAGTATATGGCAAAGATATGCAATAATATTATAGTCTTAACCTAAATAGAATAGTAAGAGTGATACATACAATTTTACACAGTTTTAAATACCGTGGTGGCAGCACTGATGTATGGTAAGGTATCCAGTCCTGGTTCTCGTCTTTGCTAAGCTTAAAGCTTAAAGTGCGTGCACACTAAGCGACGCGGCACGTAGCGACACGTTCCACAAAATATTCGCGGCATTTTTGTCTAATTGGTCAACTTGGTCGTGTCGTGTTTTCCGACTGTCGCAAGGTGTGCATGTTTCCATAAGAATACATGCAAAGAATATTTTGTCGCTACGTGTCGCGTCGCTTAGTGTGCACGCACTTTTAAAGCTTTGCTCTGTTTCTATGGCAACCAATTGAGGCTCACCTGTTGTTATTGTAATGTTCCCGCTGTTTTTGTTGTATTACCACCGCTTTAATATCACAAATAGAATTTTAATTTTCTCTGATTTCACTAGAATTAATGAATTTCGGTTGCACTCCGTGCTCCACACTTTGGAGGTTGCTATAACTTGTATACTTTTTGAAAGTTTTTGTTACACTGTCTATAGCAGGGATAACCATTTAGTTGAATAATTATTGGCGCCACTTCACATGTATTGTTATTATTTTTCGTCTTTAGTTGTCGCTCCACAAGCAGAGTAGCAACATCGATTGTTGGTGTCGCTTATTTGCGTACGACTATGCCATTTATGCGCGAAGTTTCGTAATCTTGCGCATAAATAAACAAAATTCTTGCATACGATGTTGCCTCGTTGCCTGCTAATAGGCGAATGAATCGTGCTTCAAGTGATTCGTACGATCATCGCGCTCTCACTTATACAGCCACAGTTTCAATTTTGGTTATCCCTGGTCTATAGAAATTATTAAATTTGCGAGCTATTAGTGCGCTCACTTGAAAAAAATACTTCACTCGAACAGGGTTGCCGCCTTCTTCCTTTTATGGATTATTCCTTTTACATATTATTGCGCTCGGTTCAGCACAACCCAGATTCAAGATAATACCGAGGCATCCTTAAAAGCAAAAGACAAAAATATCGATGTATTCTGGGCAAGGGTATAGAGTGCATACGAAGCAGTAGTAGAGTCAGATGACACCGACCTACCTGAAAACTTTGAGTCCTCAGCTTTCGGTAAATACCGCAACTGCCTTATTGCATATGAGGAAACAAAGGCAAAAATAGGCGACCAACTGCAGCTCATAGAATTGAGTAACCCGTGCTTCAAGCACAAACTCAACCACCCAATATGAACATGAAAGTCCCTCCCTGTGATACAGAAACTTTTTATGGAGGGTATGATCAATGGCCGTCTTTCCGTGACATGTTCACTGCTGTACATATAAACCACTCGAAATTCTCCAGTGCCCAAAAACTGTATCACCTCCGACACAAGACAAAAGGAAAGGCAGGTCAAACAGTCGAGCAGTTCCCTCTAAGCGACGACAATGTCAGCCTAGCATGGGAGGTTCTCAAGGCGCGTTATGAGAACAAGCGAATCCTGGTTGACAATCAAATTCGAGTTCTCATGAATCTAAAAGCGATTCAATCGGAAAACAGTGATGAAATCCAGAGGTTACAATCATACGTCAACAACTGCCTCCAGATTCTAGCTGCCCAACAAGTTTCAACAGATAGTTGGCATCCCATCTTAATATATCTGGTAACCTCAAAGCTTCCAGAAAATACAGTTGCCCTGTGGGAGCAATGTCAGAGTTCCAGAAGAGACCTCCCGAACTGGTCCCAAATGAACCAGTTTCTGACTAAACACTACGAGATAGTGGAAAGGGTGGATCAATGGCGACTAGCCAAACCCCGATATAATCCACCCTCCACAAACTTCTCGAGGTCTCCCCCAAGTCAGAACAACCCCCAGATAAGGCAGGCTCAAACCCAAAACCACAGCTGCAACTCCCCGCACAACAGTAACTACTCCCAAAATCGCACAAATGGTCATGTGGCCGAGCATCAAAAAATCTACGCCTGCAAAATGTGCTAGCAGTCCTCCCATAGGCTACAAAGCTGATTGCGTTACAACAAGCTATCAATCCCTTAGCGGAAAAATTCGTGAGAGATAGCAACATGTGCGAAAACTGTCTCTATCAAACCCACCTCTTACAAGATTGCACAAGCACAAGAACGTGCCTCTCCTGCCAAGGTCGCCACAACCCCACCCTGCATGATAACGCTGGTCCCCTTCAAACGAACGGAGTAGAAAGGACGACATCCCAAGTACATCCATCCGAGGCAGTGCAAGTTCAATCGCTACACTCCGACAATGATAGCCAAATCATTCTCCCCACAGCGATAGTGTCGATAGAACACCGAGGGGACTGCTTCAAGCTCAGAGCCTAAGTGGATCAAGGGCCAAAATGTAGCTTCATTTCATCAAAAGCTCAGATCAAGCTAGGCCTCCCTTATGATATATCGGGCATGGGAGGCAGAGTAGTACAATCCTCCAACAAGTTGTGCTAACTGACTCTAGCCTCAAACACAACAAAGTAAAAATAAAGGTCCAGGCAATAGTGCTACCCCGCCTGGCTAGGCAACTCCCAACACTCAGGCTGAACCCCGAACAAAGCAGAAAATGGCCTCACTTTGTAGTGCCATAGTAAATTGCATTAAAATAAATTGTAGATGGCAACCCTCTTTAGAAATGTGCAAGATGCAACCATACATCAGATGCACTTGGCATCACTAAAATTGTTAGAGTCGAGCAACACGGAGAGTTTCTGATTGGCTGAAACTGCCGTTGCTCGACGCCATGATTTATTTCGACGCCATCATTAATTTCGTTGCTAAGCAACGTAAAGAAAAACTGCCGAGCTACAGAGTTGCGTTAGCGGCAGTTTTCAGTTTAAAGAAAACCGGCCAGCGCACAAGGCGTGAAAACTAAATTCGGAAAGAAAAGTGATAGTAAAGAAAATATAACTAAAAGAACATTATACAAAAATTTAAAGAATAACTTAAAGTGTTTAAATAAAGTTTTATGCAAAAGAAACCAAGTTTATAATTGAAGTGCTAGAACTGAGTTATAAATAAAAGAAAAACTATAGATAAAAAGCTAAACAATTTCATTTTATTTATTGCGGAAAATGGAGAAGAAACTAAGACAGAGAAAGTTTTAAACGAAGTGCGGCATTAGAGCGTGTAGCAGTGCACGGAACCCCTTTTTGTCGGATCCATAAAATGGATCCTCAATATGGCGACCGTGGGCCGAAGCCCTGAAAAAACGGGTTGTGGCCGAAAGGAGGCAAGCCTCCCAACAGGCGTGGGAATTAAAGGAAAAAAAACAAAAACGCGCTTAAAAATAAAACAAAAAAAAATTAATTAATAACCAACAAAATACATATACATACAAAGCAGTTACAAAAATTCATAAAATCAAAAAAAATATCACAAAAAAAGTTTAAAACCAAAAAAAACTTTACAAAAAAATATAAAACATTAAAAACCATTAAAAATAAAATATAAAAATTTGAAAAATACAAAAAAAACTACAAAATTTACAAAAACCCTTCAAAAAATTTAAAAACATTGAAAAATCTACAAAAAAAATTCAAGTTTAAAAATTCTAAAAAAAATATAAAATCAAAAATAGCATAAAAAGTTCAAAATCAAAAAATTACAAAAAAAAAGTACAAAAGATTAAAAACCATTACAAAAAAATTTAAAAAATTTGAAAAAATCTACAAAAAAAAAATACAAAAAATTTTAAAAATTTGAAAAAATCTACAAAAAAAATACAAAAAACGAAATCAACAGAATTACGGCAGTGGTGGTGGATTTTTTTTGGCCGTGGCTAGTCGATGAAAAAGAGTGAAGACTTTTGAGAATACATCTAATAAAATACTTAACTAACGACAGAGATAATAAGAAAATGCAAACTGTAATAATATAAAAATTTAACCGGCAGCAGAAGTAAAACAAAAACGAAAAAAAGGAGAAAAAACTGTAAAAACTAAAATTTTGAATAAAAAAGCTAAACTGTACCAAAATTTTTGTGAAACGGCACTAGCCACGCCACGTATAACGGCACTAGCCACGCCACCACCATAACGGAGAAACTTTGCGGAAAAAGGGTAAAGCCATCAAGCAGCAGCAGAGCAGCGAGCGCAGCAGCAAAACTCCGAGCGCAGCAGCAGAGCGACAAGCAGCGGTACAGTAAGCGGTACTCGGTATGGCGCACAGTGTGCGAAAATAACGTATCATTTATATTTTTATAACACATAATTTTCATACTTTCATATTAACTTTTTTCTATCCAATACCTTACTAAAATGTAAATACATTTCATATTATTCAATTTTTCAAAATTACTTACCTATATATATATTATATATATATATATATATATATAAAACAAAAAAAAAACATTTTCTTTCACACACATAGGTATATGCGTAAAACCCGTTAAAAACCAAAATTACAATTTTTCTTTAACGCGCTGCGTCCGTGTATAAACATGACATAAATTTTTTAATCCCGGTGCGTCCGAGGATAGTTATATTACAATTTTGAAAAGATGCGGTGCGCCCGTATCTATAAAAATAAAACCATATAATTTTGATAAAAGCGGTGCGTCCATTTCAACCCTTATATAAAATTATTTGCCATTCTCCAATTTTTGCATTTAAATAATAAAAAATTCAATTAAAAATTATAATTTTACCATACATTTCAAATTCGAAATTCCAAGTATTCGCTAACCAACTGTATTATAAAATCTAAAAGCTTTCACAAAATAACATACTTTCACAAATTCCTTATATTTTCATAAATTTCCTTTAAAAATACTTTCATAATTTTCTTTTGAGCTCAACTCAACTCGTTCAGATTTAATTTCCTTTAAATTCAATTTCTATTCAATCTTCATAAACAAATTCCACATATCTTGCAACAAAAAATTTTAATATTTTGTCTATTCGTTTCAACACGTATGGACCTAAGAAACGGGAAGGTAGTTTCTAAAAATTCCCATCCGAGTTCAAGTTCCAAAAATTCAGAGCAAGATTTAGATTCCAAAAACTCAGAGCAAGATACAAATTCCAATAATTCAGATTCTGATTCATCTTCAAGTGCATCGTCAACTGATACCTTAACAAGTGAACATAATTATAAATTATCCTTGAGCGCAGACTTTTTAGGATTTGCTGATCAACCTGTAATTCCAAATTCTAGTTTTTCTATTCTAACTCCGATTCTTAACATTACAACCATGGCCACAATCGAGGAGAAAAAATCGAAAAAAAGGAGAAAAAACTGTAAAAACTAAAATTTTGAATAAAAAAGCTAAACTGTACCAAAATTTTTGTGAAACGGCACTAGCCACGCCACGTATAACGGCACTAGCCACGCCACCACCATAACGGAGAAACTTTGCGGAAAAAGGGTAAAGCCATCAAGCAGCAGCAGAGCAGCGAGCGCAGCAGCAAAACTCCGAGCGCAGCAGCAGAGCGACAAGCAGCGGTACAGTAAGCGGTACTCGGTATGGCGCACAGTGTGCGAAAATAACGTATCATTTATATTTTTATAACACATAATTTTCATACTTTCATATTAACTTTTTTCTATCCAATACCTTACTAAAATGTAAATACATTTCATATTATTCAATTTTTCAAAATTACTTGCCTATATATATATTATATATATATATATATATATATAACAAAAAAAAAACATTTTCTTTCACACACATAGGTATATGCGTAAAACCAGTTAAAAACCAAAATTACAATTTTTCTTTAACGCGCTGCGTCCGTGTATAAACATGACATAAATTTTTTAATCCCGGTGCGTCCGAGGATAGTTATATTACAATTTTGAAAAGATGCGGTGCGCCCGTATCTATAAAAATAAAACCATATAATTTTGATAAAAGCGGTGCGTCCATTTCAACCCTTATATAAAATTATTTGCCATTCTCCAATTTTTGCATTTAAATAATAAAAAATTCAATTAAAAATTATAATTTTACCATACATTTCAAATTCGAAATTCCAAGTATTCGCTAACCAACTGTATTATAAAATCTAAAAGCTTTCACAAAATAACATACTTTCACAAATTCCTTATATTTTCATAAATTTCCTTTAAAAATACTTTCATAATTTTCTTTTGAGCTCAACTCAACTCGTTCAAATTTAATTTCCTTTAAATTCAATTTCTATTCAATCTTCATAAACAAATTCCACATATCTTGCAACAAAAAATTTTAATATTTTGTCTATTCGTTTCAACACGTATGGACCTAAGAAACGGGAAGGTAGTTTCTAAAAATTCCCATCCGAGTTCAAGTTCCAAAAATTCAGAGCAAGATTTAGATTCCAAAAACTCAGAGCAAGATACAAATTCCAATAATTCAGATTCTGATTCATCTTCAAGTGCATCGTCAACTGATACCTTAACAAGTGAACATAATTATAAATTATCCTTGAGCGCAGACTTTTTAGGATTTGCTGATCAACCTGTAATTCCAAATTCTAGTTTTTCTATTCTAACTCCGATTCTTAACATTACAACCATGGCCACAATCGAGGAGAAAAAATCGTTTATTAACACGTGTGCCTCGATTATGCGAGACAACTACAGTGGAGACCCGTTAGCACTTGGCTCATTTATAAATAAAGTTGAATTAATGGAAGTATTCTCTAACGAAAACTTAACTCCTACTTTTATTGCATTTTTAAAATCCAAGCTCGAAGGCAAAGCTCGCGAAGCCCTACCAACGCATATAGAATCAGTCAACCAAATTAAAGGAGCACTATGTAGTGAAATTAGGCCAGACAACTCGAAAGTTGTCGCGGGAAAAATTGCAGCCTTAAGAGTAACCAATAACAATTTTTCAGAATTTTCAAAGCAGGTAGAAGAGCTTTCTAAATTGTTAGAGCGCTGTGTAATCATTGAAGGTATGACGAAGGCAAAAGCCCATGAGATGGCAGTTGAACAAACCATTAGCGTTTGTAGATTAAATAGTACGTCAGATATGGTGAAATCAATCCTTGCGTCAACAACCATCAAAGATTCAAAGGACGTAGTAGCGAAAATGATTATAGAGAGAGAACAGGAAGTTAAAGAGCGGCAAGTGTTAGCGTTTCGGTCACGTCCAATAAGATATAATAATTTCCGTGGAAATTCCAGAGGCAACAGTAATTTCAGATACAACAACAACAGTAATTTTCGATTTAACAATAACGCAAATAGGCAACACAATAATACAATAACAATTATAACAGAGGCAATAATCGCAATTACAATAGAGGCAATAGCAATTCCAACAATAACAATAATAATCGGTCCGGAAATAACAGAAATTCCAATAATCAGGGTTCAAATTCCAGAAATTCAGCCAATGTTCGTTCTTTAAATGCCGAAGCCCCTCAGGCACGAACACTGAGGGAGCAGGAGCAATTCGACTAAATACTTCTCAATCAATATATTGTCTAAATTTAAATTTTTCCGATTTCGTCGAAGTCGCTTGTAGCGATTCTCATAAAATATGTTCTTTTCTAGTAGATTCACAGGCAGACATTTCATTAATAAAAATTTCCAGTTTGGCAAACGATGTAGAAGTAGACGATAGTAACGTAATAAATATAACAGGCGTAACAACAGACACGGTAACGACACTAGGAACAGTTAATACAAGTATAATCGCATCAAATACATTTTTTCCTCTGACTCTTCACGTTGTCAATGACAACTTTAATATTCCTTCGGACGGTATAATAGGGAAAGATTTTCTAAAAACGAACAAATGCATAATCAATTATGCTAATGACACAATTACATTCGGACAAGGGACAGAAAAGGTAAATATTTCAATTTTGCATAGCACTTCAACAAATACTCTTGTAATTCCACCAAGATGCAAAGTTTTTCGTGTTTTTAGTTTGAAAAATTCGACAAGACCAGTTTTTGTTGATTCTCAGGAACTTTGTAACGGTCTTTTCACAGCAAAATGTATCGTTGATACAAAAAATCCAATAATAAAAGTTATCAACACCACCGGCGAGGTCAAGTACGTAAACGATTTCAATATTCAAACTGAAGACATTAAAAACTTCAATGTCTATCGCATAAATGATACACCTATCGATTCAAAATGTATAGAAGAGCTTAAATCAATTTTGGCAAAACAAATGCCCTCTTATGCTAAAAAGAAATTCCTTGATTTATGTTTGAAATATTCTGATATTTTTGCATTAAAAACCGACTTAATGACGTTTAATAATTTCTACGAACAAAAACTTAGATTAACTGACAAAACCCCTGTCTATATTAAAAATTACCGTTTGCCATACACACAACGCGAAGAAATAAATAAACAAGTCGAAAACCTATTACAGAATGATTTAATCGAACCTAGTTTTTCAAATTATAACAGTCCTTTAATTTTGGTACCGAAAAAAGATCCAACAGGCAAAAAGTCGTATCGTATGTGCGTAGATTTCAGAGCAGTCAATGAAAGGCTTATAGCCGACAAATTTCCACTAGCACGCGTTGATGACATACTCGACAATCTTGTCAGAGCCAAATACTTTTCAACTTTAGACCTTTTTTCTGGTTTCCACCAAATACCCCTTCACACTAAATCTAGAGACGTAACTTCTTTCAGTACAGATCGAGGAGCTTTTCGTTGGAAAGTTTTACCTTTCGGGTTAAATATTGCACCAAACTCTTTTTCTCGTATAATGTCAATAGCATTTTCAGGCATTTCGCCAAATCAGGTTTTTATGTATATTGACGACGTTATCGTCATTGGTTGTAGTGAGACACACCACCTTAAAAATTTAGAAAAAGTTTTCGAAACCTGTAGAAAGTTTAATTTAAAGCTGAATCCAAAGAAGTGCAATTTCCTTCGTTTCGAAGTAACTTTTCTAAGTCATAAATGTACGTCAAAAGGTTTGCTGCCAGACGATTCAAAAATAGACGCTATTAAAAGGTATACTAATCCAAAAGACAAAGATGCGGTTAGGCGATTTGTCGCATTTGCAAATTATTACAGGCGATTTATACCGAATTTTGCGTCACTGGCAGCGCCTTTAAATCGTTTAAATCGGAAAAAAGTTGAATTTGTTTGGGACGAAGCGTGCGAAAACGCTTTCGAAAACCTAAAACTAGCATTAATGTGTTCTCAACTACTACAATACCCTGACTTCACAAAAGAATTTATAATTACAGTAGATGCTTCTAAGAGTGGGTGTGGTGCTATATTAAGCCAAAAGCATGGTGATAACGATTTACCAATTTGTTTCGCGTCAAAATCTTTTAATAAAGCAGTACAGAAAAAAGCAATTATCGAATTAGAACTCCTAGCAATACATTTCGCTATAAAGCATTTTCGTCCATATGTTTACGGTACAAATTTCACAGTAAAATCCGATCATAGACCACTAGTTTATCTTTTTAACATGAAAGACCCTTCCTCTAAACTTTCTAGAATTTGATTAGAACTATCAGAATATAAATTTAAGATTGAATATATAAAAGGAAAATCTAACGTTGTGGCTGATGCTCTTTCACGCATTAGTATAGACGAAATAAAATAATCTACAAAGCATGTTTTAGCAGTTCAAACGCGATCACAAACCAAACAAAAGGAATTACAAAATAAAGACGATAACTTTACTGATACTTTTTGCGAAACGCCTAAAGTACAAGTTTATGACAAATTTTCATACAATTTTTCAAAAAAGATACCGCGAATAAAGTCGACTATACAATTTAATAAGAATAATGAGATCTCTAATATAGAAATTTATGCGCATCTAAAACACAAAAAACTAAATTTACTTAATTTTGTGAATGCTAACGGAAAAACAAATTTAGATGAGTTATTTTCGAGGCTTGAAAAAGCAGCCGGCAGTCACAATATTAAGCAGTTAGAATGGCCAAAAAATGATATATTTTTCAAAGAATTTTCAATTACAAATTTAAAATCAGCGGTAATAAAATTTTAAAATCATTACACATAATTATAACAGACCCTGTAGAAACTATAACAAAAACAGAGCAAAAACTAAAACTTATGACAATTTACCATGAGGACCCTTTGTTAGGCGGCCATTGCGGTACAAAACGATTATATTCCAAATTAAGAACAAAATACTATTGGAAAAATATGATAAGAGACATTGCGAAATTTGTCAAAAATTGCAATAAATGCCTTTTAAATAAAGCAAAACCAAAAACAAAGGAAAATCTTGTTTTGACTCCAACCCCCTGCAAACCCTTTGACATAGTAATTGTCGATACAATAGGTCCACTTCCGGAATCCAAATATGGTAACAAGTTCGCTGTTACTATGATTTGTGACTTTTCTAAATACCTGGTAACAGTAGCTGTACC
This sequence comes from Eurosta solidaginis, assembly GCF_040869045.1. Taxonomy (NCBI): domain Eukaryota; kingdom Metazoa; phylum Arthropoda; class Insecta; order Diptera; family Tephritidae; genus Eurosta; species Eurosta solidaginis. The sequence goes on along the minus strand of NC_090324.1, from coordinate 85,581,292 downwards.
AGATAAATCAGCAAAAACCATTGCTTGTGCTATTTTTGAAACCTTTATATTAACATATGGTACAATGAAAGCTATTAGATCCGATTTAGGAACGGAATATAAAAACGAATTATTCTCTGAATTGACAAAACTTTTAAAGATTGATCATGATTTCTCAACAGCCTACCACCACGAAACTGTTGGTACTGTTGAAAGAAACCATAGAGTCTTTAAAGAATACTTGCGTGCATATCTAAACAAAACGTATTCAGATTGGGATACATATTTGAAATACTTTACATTTTTACACAATACTACAAGTAGTTCGGTTTTTGATAATAAATTTACTCCGTTTGAATTAATATTTGGCAGAAAAACTACAATGCCACATGAATTGCAAAAAGAGCAAATTGATCCGATCTATAACGTAGAAAATTACGCAAAAGAGCTTAAGTTTAGAATGCAAACTTCGCATAAAATGGCAAAAAATTTTATTAATAAGCATAAGATTAGAAATAAAGATTTATACGATAAAACGGCTAAGCCTTTAGAAATTAAAATTAACGATAGAGTTTTAGTAGAAACAGAACCTAGAAATAAACATAAAAATATATATCAAGGTCCCTACATAGTAAAGAATATTGATGGGCCAAATGTAACAATTTGTGGGATAAGTAAAGAAAACGAAAAAATTGTACACAAAAATCGAGTACAAAAAGTTAATTAATTTAATAATCTATTACTAATCATCTTTAGATATAAATATATTTTAAAAATCCGCCAATGAAGGCTAAAAAAATGTAACAAATAAATATACATTTAATTAGGTAGATTTTACAATAAGAAGAAGGAAAAACCCGGTTTACTTCAAACATTAAATCAAATATTTCAAACTAACTTTTATATATTTCACTTTACTCAATATTTTCTTTTCATTTTTAATCATCTTTTTAGAAGTTGCACTACGATGAACGAATGAGCCCGGGTTAGAGCACCCTAATGCTAGCAAACTCTTTCGTTCATAGCATTACAACAACATATTAAAGCTTAAAGAAGAATGTGGCAAGATTAATTACTAATCTTACTAAATTCTTCTTTTCTAAAGGGGGATGATGTAGTGCCATAGTAAATTGCATTGAAATAAATTGTAGATGGCAACCCTCTTTAGAAATGTGCAAGATGCAACCATACATCAGATGCACTTGGCATCACTAAAATTGTTAGAGTCGAGCAACTCGGAGAGTTTCTGATTGGCTGAAACTGCCGTTGCTCGACGCCATGATTTATTTCGACGCCATCATTAATTTCGTTGCTAAGCAACGTAAAGAAAAACTGCCGAGCTACAGAGTTGCGTTAGCGGCAGTTTTCAGTTTAAAGAAAACCGGCCAGCGCACAAGGCGTGAAAACTAAATTCGGAAAGAAAAGTGATAGTAAAGAAAATATAATTAAAAGAACATTATACAAAAATGTAAAGAATAAATAAAAGTGTTTAAATAAAGTTTTATACAAAAGAAACCAAGTTTATAATTGAAGTGCTAGAACTGAGTTATAAATAAAAGAAAAACTATAGATAAAAAGTTAAACAATTTCATTTTATTTATTGCGGAAAAAGGAGAAGAAACTAAGACAGAGAAATTTTTAAACGAAGTGCGGCATTAGAGCGTGTAGCAGTGAACAGAACTCCTTTTTGTCGGATCCATAAAATGGATCCTCAATACCTTAAACTAGCCGACCAAAGTTATGGGAATCCATCCCAAATAGATCTGGTGTTAGGCAGCGATCTCATCCCTCAAATCATGCTAAACGGCATCGAAAAGATCTCTCCAACACTGCTAGCCCAAAACACAATATTTGGCTGGATAATAAGTGGCCAAACCGAAAAGGTGGGAGCACACTCCTCTCAAGCGTGCGAAGTGACGAATGTCCAGCTGAATGAACAGCTACGGCAATTCTGGGAAATTGAAGAGATACCCAGAACGCGAGTGGAAACTCCAGAAGATAAAATGTGCGAAGACTTATATCAAAGCACCACCACTCGCATGGGTGACGGCCGATATATGGTTCGGCTCCCCTTTAAAACGACATTCCTGAACGATATCGACCTAGGCCAATCCCATACTGCAGCCTTACGACAGTTCCATGGCATGGAACGTACTCTCTCAAAAAAGGGCGATCGCAAGCAGCAGTATGACCAGGTACTCGTGGAATATCTGTCCTTAGGCCACATGGAAGAATGCAGTCCCAATGAAGTAGAATCTCGGGGTAAACACTACTCGTTATATCTCCCTCACCATGCAGTCGTAAGGCCAGAAAAGAATACAACAAAAGTCAGAGTTGTACTCAACGCATCTAAAAATTTGGTTCCGATCACTCCCTCAACGATGTTTTATGTACCGGACCAACCCCCAACCCGATCTCCGACTTATGTTGTTAAAATGGCGAACATATAAATATGTGTTTAATGACGATGTCGAGAAAATGTATCGCCAAATTCTCTTAGACCCCGATAACCGAGACTACCAACGGATAATATTTCGAACCCCCGAACACAGTCCATTAAAGGACTACAAGTTAAAGACGGTCACCTTTAGGGTTAACTGCGCACCTTTCCTGGCTATTCACACTCTACGCGAGCTGTCGAAAGATATAGCCGACCCCCATCCACGCGAAGCCCCAATACTAAAGTCCAAGACGTATGTTGACGACATTTTATCTGGCAGTCATGATCTCCAATCAGCCGACCAATCCCTAACAGAGACTATAGACGCTCTCAGTTCAGCCGAATTCCCCCTAAAAAAGGTCACAGCAAGCCATCGGGATATACTTAAACATGTACCCAATGTACATGGTTGTCAGTCATTTTGATAAGAAGTTGTTGCATACCTGCACGTGTGCTACGGTGGTAACTTTTAAGACTGCCCATTCTACCTGATACTGCTTCCGCGAGCTCTGAGTCTAGAAGCCTTTCTCTCAGAAGAGATCAATGGCTCCTTTATCAGCGCCACATCAAACGAACCCTCCTGAGGAGTAAGTTAGAGCTCGCTCGAAACTACTTTAATATGTTGAAGATTTTTCTATAAGACTCGCAATGCCATTGAGCTGTTTGTCTCTCCCCAAATTCTCTGCCACTGCGCTCTCGCAATGCATTTTTCCCACTGTTTCCAGGGTCTGGGGGTCCGTTTCTCCCTCCCCTGCTCGAAGCGTTGGCAGCATTTGTAAGGTTATCCGCTTCCGAATCATCGCTGATAGCGATTTCTTCATCCCGACGCCACTGCCTTTCCTTATCATCCTTATGTTCTTTAGAAGTTTTGAGTTTATTTAGGTCGTACGACCACCTGCCATATAAGGCCGGCTTAGCGGTCTTATGCTAAAAATGGGAACAACAAGTAAGAAAGTCTAAGTTCGGGTGAAACCGAACATTACGTACCCAGCTGTACACTTAAAATGCTGTCTTTATTTGTTTTGTATGCTTCATAGTGTTATAAGACTGCGCAATAATACATATAAGTTAGCAACGTTTTTCTTCTCACGCCCAAAATTGCTGATGATAAGTCTGAAAGTGTGATCTGATACTTCCTATCGCTGGCTACTAGCACTAACTTTACAACATTATTCTCACGCCTAAACTGCTGACGATATGTCTACCATTGGGCGTGTGACCAAACACTCCACATAGCTTTGCTATAAGATTTAACTTCACTTACTTACTTAATTGGCGCTTAACCGTCTAAACGGATATGGCCGTCCAACAAGGCACGCCAGTCGCTCCTTCGCTCCGCCAACCGGCGCCAATTGGTCACACCAAGGGAGTGTAAATCGTTTTCCACCTGGTCATTCCAACGGAGTGTGGGCCGCCCTCTACATCTGCTTCCATAGGCGGGTTCCGATAGAAACACTTTCTTGGCCGGAGCATCATCATTCATTCGCATAACATGGCCTAGCCAGCGCAGCCGCTGCGTTTTAATTCGCTGGACTATGTTGATGTCTGCGTATATCTCGTAAAGCTCATCATTAAATCTTCTTCGGTACTCGCCATCGCCAACGCGTAGAGGTCCATAAATCTTTCGAAGAACTTTTCTCTCGAACACTCCCAAAGCCGCTTCATCTGCTTTTGTCATGGTCCATGCTTCTGCCCCATATAGCAGTGACTTGTAGAGTATGATTTTCGTTCGCCGAGAGAGGACTTTACTTTTCAATTGCCTACCTAGTCCAAAGTAGCATTTATTGGCAAAATTGATTCTTCGCTGGATTTCAGTGCTGATGTTCTTGCTAGTGTTGATGCTGGTTCCCAAATAAACGAAGTCTTTTATTATTTCGAAATTACGGTTGCCAACAGTAGCGTGGTTGCCAAGGCGCGTATGCGCTGACTCTTTTCTCGATGACATCAGGTACTTCGTTTTGTCCTCATTCACCATCAAACCCATCTTTACCGCTTCTTTTTCCAGTTTGGAGTAAGCAGAACTAACAGCGCGGGTGTTTAGGCCGATGATATCAATGTCATCAGCATATGTCAGTAATTGCACGCTTTTATAGTATATTGTTCCAGTGCGGTTAAGTTCTGCAGCTAGTATAATTTTCTTCAGCATCAAATTAAAGAAATCGCACGTTTAGTTTCGAACGGCTCGGAGAAGTCCTTCCCAATTCTGACTGAGCTGATGGTGTTGCTCAACGTAATTTTGCACAGCCGTATAAGTTTTGCGGGGAAACCAAATTCAGACATAGCGGCATATGGGCAGCTCCTTTTCGTGCTGTCGAAAGCGGCTTTAAAGTCGACAAAAAGGTGATGTGTGTCGATTCTCTTTTCACGGGTTTTTTCCAAGATTTGGCGCATTGTGAAAATCTGGTCGATGGTAGATTTAACAGGTCTGAAGCCGCACGGATAAGGTCCAATCAGCCGGTTCACGGTGGGCTTCAATCTTTCACATAATACACTTGAAAGGACCTTATATGCGATACTAGGAAGGCTGATTCCACGATAGTTGGTGCATTTTGCAGTATCCCCCTTCTTGTGGACTGGGCAAAGAACACTTAGATTCCAACCGTCGGGCATGTACTCGTCCGCCCATATTTTGCTAAGAAATTGCTGCATGCACCTTACCAACTCCTCGCCGCCGTACTTGAATAGCTCCGCAGGCAATCCATCAGCGCCCACGGCCTTGTTGTTTTTCAATCTGGTTATTGCTATTCTAACTTCGTCATAATCGGGCGGAGGGACATATATTCCATCATCATCAATTGCGGAATCGGGTTCTTCATCTCTGCGCGGTGAATTCCTGCCTCCATTTAGGAGAGCAGAGAAGTATTCCCTCCATAATCTAAGCTTTCTCTGGACATCAGTTACAAGTTCGCCGCTTTCGTTCCCACAGGAGTTTGCCCCGGTCTTAAAACCTTCCGTCTGTCGCCGTATTTTTTGGAAAAATTTTCGGGCGTTATTCCTGGTGGCTAGCAGCTCAAACTCCTCGCACTCACGCCTTTCTGCTTCTGCTTTTTTCTTCCTGAAAATGCGTCTCGCATCCCTTTTCAACTCACGATAGCGTTCGCACACTCCTCTTGTAGCGCTAGCTTTTAACATAGCCATGTAGGCACCGTCTTTTCTTTCGGTTGCAACGCGGCATTCTTCATCGTACCGGTTGCTTTTTCGTGGCCCCGGTAACCAATTTTTTCCTCGACGGCAGTACAAAGTCCTTTGGAGATATGCTCCCACTGCTCCTGTATTCCTTCAGGATGAGTTGTGCTCTCAGAGAGCAGGTGTGAGAGTCGAGTTGCGAAATCATTGGCTTAAGCTTTAACTTAAGCAACAACAATATTGACTAAACCCGAAACTCACTTCCGTTCACTTCAACGCGCAACAATAAGAATTCTCAAGCACCAAACTACAGCAACAGTGGCAACAACAACATCGGCTAACATCAGCGGCTAAGCGCAAGCAGTTAGGTTAGGTTAGAGCTAAGTTATATTATTAGAATTAATTCATTCTATAAAGAATCGTAACCAAGAGCACATGTCTCAATATAATAAGTGTCGCGTGTTTTATTTACTGGCGCCCAACAAGGATTCATCAAATTTTACCTCAACCTGGATTTAACTAATCAAAACAAGGAAGTATCCGATAATGATCTGGCTGCTAATAATTATATTGTAAGAACAAAATTTGTGAATATTGCTAGTGTTCTTTTAAATTTATTGATTTGTAGTGAAACATTTTAAAATAAATTAGGAGAAGTGATACAAAAAACAATTGCATACGAAAACAATTATAAAATCAATATTTGAAAATTTTAGTGTACGCATTTCCTTTTATTAAACGCACAATTTTAATTAAATTTACCATCGATTCGCTCTAGCGTACTATACTTTACCTGAACGGGTTTCGACCCTGCCTTGCTGTTCCTTTTTTGTTTTTGTTTTTGTGGTAAACTCTCATAGCCCTATAATGGATGCTGAAGCATTTCAAGCAGGTATCGCGGAGCTCTTGAAAAATAATAATGCGCCTTATGACGTAAAAATTTACGAGTTAACAAAAAAAAATTGAAAAGCTCGAAGCGGGCCCAAAAATAGAAACTTATTCGGAGGTAAATATGGAAAATTCATATCCAACGACTTTAGAGGCGGTAAAAAACCTGCCAGAATTCAAAGGTGATAGATTAGCATACCCTTCGTGGAGACGATTAGCGTTTATATGGACAAAGTGTATGAAAGATCAACAATCTATGTCCAAGCCCTCCTTATAATTAGAACATGGTTACTGGCCAAGCCGACAAGGTTCTATCCGAATATAATACTGTCCTCAATTTAGACGCCATAGTGGTGAGGCTAGACCACGCATATGCAGATAGAAGGCCGTTACACGTACTGGAACAACAGCTTAGTATCAAGAAGCAAGGAAAGTTGAGTATTAGCGAATATTATGATAGAATTGAAAAACAATTTACACTGATATCGTCGAAGATAATGATGGAAAACGAAAGTCAGGAAATAATAGATGTTTTGCTCGAAAAATATAGATCCGACGCTCTTCGGACTTTTGTATCAGGTCTACAACCCTCAATAGGTAATATTATTTACTCAAAATGTCCGCAGGACATGCCCACTGCGCTTGCGATGGCTCATGAAATAGAGAGCAACCGGTGGAGATACCAGTTTGCTAACTCCTTCGAAGAATTTACCTACAGGCACGCACAAAAAAAACCCTTATTACAAACAGGCCTCCAGGGGAGAGAATAGAAGTCCCGAGGGACCTGTTCCAATGGATGTAGATCCATCGCTATCTCAGTACAAAATAAATGTGCGAACAAACGACTTTAACCAATATCCTCAAAATTCCTCCCAACAGAGTAAAGGTCGAACCGCCGACGAGTGACACGCTGCAATATTTAGAGGGATCTGAAAACATAAAGTTTTCTAAATGTAGAGATGTGTCGCATTTATTTGCTGATTCTGAAAATGTACTCTCTGAGGTTTTACATGAATTCGAAGATATCATTAAGAAAAATAAAAGCGCGTTTGCAGACCCAAATTTAGGGTTGCCTTTCCATACTAAAGTAAAGGGATCGATTAGAACTACAACTGATGAGGCCATATACAGAAAATCGTACCCCTCACCCCTTGCATACACACAATTCGTGAATGAAGAGATCCAGCGTCTTCTAAAGGATAAGATCATTCAACCATCGCGAAGTCCCTATAACAGCCCGATATGGGTTGTAAAAAAGAAACAACAAATGAGAATGGTGACCGGAACTTGAGGTTGGTTATCGTTTTTCAAAAGCTGGGAGCTGGGCACTGGGAAGTACTTCTCAACCTTAGATTTGAAGAGCGGGTTTCATCAAATTTTGCTTGACCCAAGGGACCGCGAGAAGATTGCGTTTTCTGTTAATAATGGAAAATATGAGTTTTGTCGCCTACCTTTCGGATTAAAAAATGCCCCAAGTATATTCCAAAGGGCAATCGATGACGTTTTGAGAGACGTCATCGGAAGAATTTGTCATGTTTATATGGACGATGTGATTATTTACTCAGAAGAGTCATACGCGACAAACGAAAGGGAGCTTCTGGCAATCATTTGGCATTTCGCAACTTTTGGCGAAATTATCTTTATGGAGCTGGCGATATCCGGATATTTACAGATCACCAACAGCTTATTTTTACAGTATCTGAAAGAAACGCCAACAGTAAAATTCAAAGGTGGAAAGCTTTTATAGAAGAGTTTTCTCCACAGTTTTTCTACAAACCCGGGAACCAAAATGTTGTAGCTGATGCATTATCACGTCAATCCATGAATGCAATACAGGATACAGCTAGTTCAACGGCATCTACCTGTCACAGCGAAGAATCTTACACGTTCACAATTAGATCAGTTGTAACTCCAATTAATACCTTTAAAAATCAGATCCTTATTTCAGAGTGTAACGCAAGTCATAAAAGAAAAATTGTTTTTAAAAACAGAATCAGACATACCATAAATTTTAATAGTACGAATGAGTTGGTGCACCTGATGAGGTCAGCCATTGACCCTAACACAGTAAATGGTATTTACTGTTCGTTAGACGTGTTGGGTAAAATACAAGATAAGCTTATAGAAACCTTTCCTTCGGTGAAATTTAAACATACCGAAAAAATGATTATAGACATTTTTAACGAAAACGACAAGCAGAAAATTGTCAATACTCAACACAACAGGGCACACAGGCATTACAAGAGAACCTTTGTCAAATTTTGAACCAAAACTACTTCCCAGAAATGAAGGAAATGTTAAAGTCCGTTACGAAAGATTGCTCTGTATGCCAGGTGTGCAAATATGACAGGAAAACCAAGCAGCAGCTATTGCGTGAGACGCCTATAACTACCGAAATAGGTGAGATCCTACATGTGGATATTTTCTCAACACAGAATAACTTGTTTCTTAACTGCTTTGATAAATTTTCAAAATTAGCCATAGTGAAGCCAATTAAAACAAAATCTATAATTGATGTAAAATCAGCTATTTTAGAGATTCTTACAATATTTGTACCGAAGATAATCGTTTCCGATAATGAAAAGCCATCTGCTCATAGACAATGAAAAATATTTTCACAAATTTAGGTATAACCCACTATAAAGTACCTCCGCTTCGCAGCAGAAACAACGGTCACGTAGAGAGATTTCACTCGACTCTGATTGAAATTGCCAAATGCTTGAGGTGTGAGAACCCCACAATGGAGTTGACGGAACTGGTGCTTATAAGCACTTCAAAGTATAACAATACCATTCACTCTACAACCGGCAAAAAGCCTAGGAGTATTATTAAATCCATTTCAGAGAAAACGCAATCCGAAATTATTGATAAGTTGAAAGAGAATCAAAGTAGAAGTAATAAAATGCACAATAAGAAAAGGGAGAAGAAAACAGTTAAAGAAGGAGAAAAATTGCTTTTAAAGGTAAATCATAGATTAGGGGGTAAAATTAAAAACATTTTCAAAGAGGTTGAAGTTAGAGAAGATTTAGGAACGACCGTTAAATTTAAAGACGGACGTATAATCCATAAGGATAACATTAAAGTAATAAATCATTTCTTTACAGGCACGTAGTGCACTCGGAAATATACGAGTACTCGTCATCTCCGATAATAGTTGTGAATCATGGGAAGGTAGCTATTGCAAAGGGATATTTCTTTATCATCCATACCGTTAATTTAAAACAATATGAAGATATCTTGAAGGAAAATGAAGAACTCTACGAAGTTTACGGCAAGGAAACAGGCGAAAAAACAGTTTTGCAACACGATATAAACCAAATTAAAAAGCTTCTTTCTTTATTTAAAAATTCAAGATCGAAAAGATCTATTAATTTTATCGGATCTGTTTGGAAGCTTATATCTGGCTCCCCAGACCACGATGATTTGGTAGAGTTGAATGCCACGGAAGAGGCTCTCATAGAAAACGGAAATACGCAAATTGACATTAATCAAAATTTGCAGGTTCAGATGAACGATGTAACAAACAAAATCAATCAATTGATTAAAAGAACAAACGCAATACCTAAGCATGATAGTGAAAGCAGTAAGTTATTAGAATCTGTATGAAATAAATGAGTTAATAAAATTAGATTTTATAATTTCAATAGCGGATCTAATGCTCTTAGCAAAAGTAAAGCATCGGAACACGAAAAGAAATACTTTGTGAAATTTCCTAAACTTAGTGAATCTTGTAACTTAGTTAAGATATACCCCGTTATTCATAGCGGTTCATTTTTAAATTTAGAAACTAATATTATGGGTAGGTGTATTGAAGCTGTGAAAGCGCTTACCGCATGCCAATCAGCCGCAGACATGTTATGCATCGAATCCGTAGACTCGCCATGTGTAACAGTATTAAAAAAAAAAAAATAAAATAATACAGCAACATGTCAGACAATAACAGCAGTCGGAATACCCAAAACACAGCATGTTGGTGATGGTCTCGTGATAGTCAACGAAGCCTCGGCTGATGTGCGAGAAGATGGTAAAACTACAATGACACTAGTGAAAGGAACCTACTTGATTAACTTTAAAAACAGTTTATTGGTTAATGACTCAAAGTTTGAAACCAGCCAAAGCCCAACACATATCGTTGAGCCGCCAAAAAGATATCGATAAACATCTCCGACCATAAAGAGCCCCTTACTATTGAGTATTTAAACAACCTTCATATAACCAACACTAAAAGGCTAAATCATATCGCAATCGAAGCTGAGCAGAAAAATGCCCTAACCTGGCTATGGCTCACACTTACGTTTATTTCAATAAGTTTTATTACATTTCTCCTGATTAAACTGAAATAAAACCCTAAAATAACTGTTAACAATAAAAACTACGGAGGAGGGGGTTCCATTAGTGTGAAGGACATGCAAATAGCTACAATTAACGCTATAAAACAAGTCAACCGAAACGGGGATGTCTCAGTTTAAGAGGGTGAGAAATTAGCAACGCTTTTCTTCTCACGCCCAAACTTGCTGATGATAAGTCTACCATTGAAAGTGTGATCCGATACTTCCTATCGCTGGCTACTAGCACTAACTTTACAACACTATTCTCACGCCTAAACTGCTGACGATATGACTACCATTGTGCGTGTGACCAAACACTCAACATAGCTTGCTATAAGCTTTAACTTTAGCAACAGCAATATTGACTAAACCCGAAACTCACTTCCATTCACTTCAACGCGCTACAATAAGAATTCTCAAGCACCAAACTACAGCTACAGTGGCAACAACAACATCGGCTAACATCAGCGGTTAAGTTATATTGTTTGAATTAATTCATTCTATAAAGAATCGTAATAAAGAGCACACAGCTCAATATAATCAGAGACGCGTGTTTGATTTACTTATACATATGGGGGTCAATTCACGTTCTCTGAAGTTGTGAAGTGAAAGCACTTTTCACCACTTCAGCTGATTTGCGATTCAGTTTGAAAGAAAAGTAATATTTACTGTCAAATTTTTTTCATTTAACGAATATTTTTCACCGTTGAATTTGCCCGTGAAAAATCTATATACATATGTATGTACATATACAAAAGAAAGTGGTATTAGTTACACTATTTATAACTCAAGAACGGATGAACCGATTTGGCTGAAAATTGGTGCGAGAGGTAGCTTAGAACCAGGAGACAGACATAGGATACTTTTTATCCCGTCTGGATGGTTTTCGGGATCTGTCCGGGATCCCGTCGGGGTCATTTCGGGACTTTTTCAGGATCATTTTGGGACTCATCCGGGATCAATTCTGTATAGTTTTCGGGATCCGTCCGGGTTATTTTGGGAGTATTTTGGGACTATGCCAGAGTCATTTGGGGATCCTTCCGGGATGCCTCTGGGATAACTTCTGGATGGCTTTCGGGATCCATCTGGCATCCCGTCGGGGTTATTTCGGAAGATTCTCGGTATCCTTCCGGGACCATTTCTGGATCCCGTCAGCGTCATTTCGAGGCTATTTCGGGATCATTTGGGGACTCTTCCGGTATCATTTCTGGATAGTTTTCGGGATCCATCCGAAATCCCATGAGGATTATTCCGGTACTTTTTCGGCAGTATTCCGGGATATTTGGGGATCCTTCCGGAAGCATTTCTGGATGGTTTTCGGGATCCCTTCGGGGTCATTTCGTGCTTTTTCTGGATAATTTCAAGATCATTACGGGACCTTTCTGATATCATTTCAGGATCCCATCAGGGTCATTTCGGAACAATTTTGGGACTATTTAGGGATCATTGGAGACCCTTCCGGGAGCATTTCGTGGCTTTTTCTGGATAATTTCGATCATTTGGGGATCCTATCAGGTTATCAACTCATTTAGTTATTATGATTTAATCGGGGATTGCCCGTATTGCTTTTTTAAATGTATGAAAACATTTATTTGAAGCAATTTTATAATTTATTTAATAATTTGGGAAAAATTTAAACAACGTGACATCAGGACGGACAAGGCGACATCTGTTTCGATTATACCTTGTAAATCTCTTCAAAGCCTTTTCTCCCGGGGGTGGGAGTCGAACCCGCACTCCTACGATAGTTGAAATGGTTACAAACGCATTCAGCTACGTCACGCCTTAGTTGTTGTTTAGTTATTTTTTTTACTCTATTCCAAACCTGAAATATATTAGACAGCCAATTTTTTTAAACAAATAAATTGGCAAGCAGGTTAACGTGAATATCCCATATATTTTATTTTCTCCTTGCGGACGAGGCCGCGGGTAAAGGCTAGTATATTATATATATAGTAGTGATAAAGAGTGATGCATACCATTTGAGGTAAACCCACTTCTTGGGAGTGGTCCGTATTCTACGAATAAGAATGGATACAAGAACACATATAAGGGTAGAAAAACCATAGGAATAGGGAGAGGAAGAAGGTATAGGAAAACGAAAAGGGAACAGAAACGAAAATTAAAAAGTATGGGGAAAAGGAAATGGAGAAGGGTTAGAGATCGGGAGGGCGAACGAGAGAGAGGCTGAAAAGGAGAGGGATAAAAAGATGGAAGAGAAGGAGAGTGGGATGGAGAGGTAAAGGAGAAGAAAAGGAAAAGGGGAAGGGAAGAAAAAGGGAAGGAAAAAGGAAACGAAAAGAAGGGGAAGGAAAACGGAAAGGAAAAGTAGGCGAAGAAAAAGGAAAGGAGAAGAAAAACGGAACGGAAAAGGAAAAGGGGAAGGAAGAGGGGAAAGAAAGGGAGAGGGGAGGAAAGGCGGAGGGAGTGGGGGAGACCGAGAGGAAGCAGAGTGAGAGGGAAGGAGATAAAAAGACGAAAAAGAGGAAGAGCCATAAGAATGAGGCTAAAAGGTGCCAAATGCCCAAAAAAACAGTAATAAATTGAATGCACTAATTTGTAAAATTCTTTGAAAAGTTGTTTATTATATACTAGGAGATCCACTGATATGGGCTATGGGCTTTCTGACTTCGGACACTCTAGCTTCCGACCTTATCCCTGAAAGTACGGACTATTGTATGCCAATAACTGCTCCCTGTTCAACCTTCACCCCAGGCATTCCCCGGGAGAGGAATGGGGAAGAGGGCTCATCCGGGGAAGGGGACCGGTTTACTTGTTCACGGATGGATCGACTATGGATGGAAAGGTTAGTGGGAGCTCTTTCGTCAAGAGCTAAATGTAAGGTGCAAATTTAAGTTGGCTGGTCACTGCAGCATCTGACATCCTTTGCTCTAAAAGCAAAGGAAAAGATTGTAGACCACGAGATTGGATCAAAGGCTCTCGATGGAATACCACTACATCGAGATCAGCATGCATATAGGACAGGCAGGTCGACAGAAATTGCATTGTATCAGCTGTCCACAGAAATACAAAGTGCGTTCGAATGCGGGGAGGTTGCGCTATGGGCATTTTTGGACATAGAGGGGCATTCGACAACACGGCCCACGAGAGTGTGAATGGGGTACTCGAGAGAAGGGAGATACAACGTCCGATCCATATGCGAATAAACGCCCTACTGCGTAAAAGAATTAAATGATCCTCGAGTTGGATCTGTACAGTATAGATCAAGACACCGAAGGGATGTCCACAAGGGGGCGTCCTGTCACCCCTGCTGTGAAGCCTGGTAGTAGATGAACTTCTACAGAGTCTCTCAGAAAACGGAATCCGATGTCAGAGGAACGCGGACGATATTGTTATCATTGTAAGGGGCAAATGAGAGCACCCTTTGCGACATAATGCAAAGGGCATTAAAGTTAAAGAAAGAATGGTGTACTGAGGTGGGGCTAAGCATCAACCCTAACAAGGCAGCCATTGTGCTCTTCACCAGGAGAAGGACACTGGAAGGGATGAGGCCCATCGCAATGGATGGAGTACAGTTGGAGCACACGACCGAGGTGAAATACTTGGGAGTCACGTTCGACTCTAAGCTCTTATGGAAGAAGCACATCGACAACAGCATATCAAGGGCCACAAGAGCAATAATGGTGTGCAGACGTATTGCAGGAAGATCCTGGGGATGCAGCCAAAAGATCTTAAGATGGATGTACACTGCTATAGTTAGACCTATCATAGTGTATGGAGCAGTTGCGTGGGCATCAAAGACAACCATGGTGACCGTGCAAAAGTTACTCAAGAAGCTTCAACGCTTGGCGTGTGTCTGCATTATGGGAGCCATGCGAACATGCCCGTCGGCAGCAATAGAGGTGCTGTTTAATTTAACGCCACTACACATAATAATTGAGCAGGCAGCCAGGAGTACTTTAGTAAACATAGCTAAAGAGGGATGTGGAAGAGGCATAGTGATCCAGTCACGGAACATGGAGAAACTGAAGGAGCAGATTCCACTCATCCATCTTCCCAGTGATGACACGAGGAAGCTAATTAGGTTTGAGAAGCGCTTCAAAACAGAGCTGGGGAACAAGTGTACGTGGGACACCTCCCGAATTGAAACGATTAACAGGAACACACTATAATATGGTACAACGACGGCTCGATGGCACCGAAGGGGATAGGAGCGGGGATCTTCGGCCCTCGAACCGAAATGTTCCTACCACTCGGAAAATATCCGAGCATTTTCCAAGCCGAAGTTTTCAGCGTGGATATACAAACGAGAGAATCGCTATACTCAGCGCGAGTCAGACTGAGCTCAAGGCACTATCTTCAGTTGAGTTTAAATCATTAACAGTCCTTGAGCGCGTAGAGAGGTCAAACAGTTTAGGGGCCAATAACACCATCCGTTTAGCCTGGGTACCTGGACACAGGATTGGATGGTAACGAGCTTGCCAGGTTGGCGGCGGCTGAAAAGCCAATAGACCCGAATCCAACATGCCGATAGGGCCACACACAATAAAGGAAGGGCTCAGGCAAAAAGGAGCGTACCTCAGAGAACAATACTGGCGCGAAAGTCCAGTATAGGAGGGTAGAACTCAAAGCGATATAAAGCCATGATTAACCTCTCAAAAGCAGCCTTAGAATTTTAACAGACATACTCACAGGTCACTGCAGGCTATATAGCCACATGCATAAACTAACTAGGTGTATCGTCTAGTAGCCTCTGTTGATTCTGTGATCGCGAACGTGAGACTGCAGAACACATCCTGATGGAAGGCGATGCAGTCGCGAGAGGAAGACTTAGAATCTTAGGATCACCAAAATTAAAAAGAAGTCACATACACTCTTTGAAGCCGAGAACCTTTCTGAATTTTCTCAGAGAACTCGGTTTGGACGAGATGTTGTGAAGAGAATGGGGGCACAATAAACCAATAGGTCGCAGTATTTAACCTCACAATATATCTATGAATATATCTACTGCAGTGCCTTCCCCCTCCCCCTTTCCTTCCCCTGTTCCTTTTCTTCTCCTTTTCCTTCTTTTCCACTCCTCTTCCACAAACCGGCCATCTCCGTCCACACTCTTCCTCACCGTTCGTCTGTCCCTACTTTCCCTCTACATCTCATTCTCCATCTCCCTATTTTCATCCTTATCTCTATCCTCTTTCCTCCCACTATTGTACATTTAAAGAATAAATGGCAATAAATGCACTTACCTATTCTAGATGAGAATTCAAAGAAATCAAAAGGCGAATATTGGGCACTTCCTTCTTTTCTTATTGAAAAGTTGTGATAAAATGAAAATAAATTTTACAGCGAGCATGAATTTTTTTTCACTTCATCGAACGTGAATTGACCCCATGGTTCTATTCTGAACTAATTTTTCTTCGAGTTATGGCTCCCGAAACATAGAAAATTGATTAGTAATAAAAGGGGCGGTGCCACGGCTATTTTTTAAAATTTGAAGTTTTTCCTCTTTATTCTTATAAATCCACTTGGGAAATGAAATACCATTGATATAAAGCTCTTTTTTGCAAAGTTATAGCTTATTTTATTCGTCCACAACCCTTTTAAAAATCGTTTATATAAAAGTGGGCGTGGTCCTTAACCGATTTCCTTAATTTATCTTCAACGCATTCCTTATAGTAAAGGCAACCTCTCTCCCGAATTTTGTTACGATAGGTTTAACGATTTTTGATTATTAATATTTGTAAAATTGATTTTATCACAAGTGGGCGGTGCCACGCCAATTTTGAACAATTTTACAAATTTTTACCAAGAGTCTCAATATCAGTCCAGACGTCAAATTTCAACATTATAAGTGTATTATTTACTAAATAAATAAGTTTTTTGTGTTTTCCAAAATGTTTTATATATAAAAAGTTGGCGTGGTTATAATCCGATTTCGCTCATTTGCAATACCAATCTATTCTGGGTACAGATAAGCTCGTGTACCAAATTTGGAGAAGATATCTCAATATTTACTCAAGTTATTATGTTAACGGGCAGACGGACGGACATGGCTCAATCAAATTTTTTTTTTTCGGTACTGATTATTTTGATGTATGGAAGTCTATATCTATCTCGATTCCTTTATACCTGTACAACCAATCGTTATCCAATCAAAGTTATAATACCCTGTGTACAAGCACAGCTGGGTATAAAAATATTTAAAAATCAAAGTTATATATATACATAAAATATGATTCAGTAAATTTTTAGTATGTTCCTGGAGGCAAATGTGTTTGTAGCATAAAAGGTTGGTCATATTGTATAAATTGACAACGCCGTGTGTTAATGTCGTGAATGTGCATCATCCGCAGAAAAATATCTTTGAACAAAATATTCACTATAAATAAGTAATTCAATGCAACGCAGACACTTAGTGCTCTGTAACCTAATGTAAATGAAATTTGCTCGCAGCTAGGTTGATTTGATGTAATATTTTTCATACATTTTAAATTCGTGCGACAGGTGTATATAATACGTAGGTGTGTAATCGCGCCAAACTGTAATAAGCAAACGACAATAATAGCGTTGCCAAAGACAACAAACATACAAGCAAAGCATAATAGCGTTGCCAAAAAGAACAAACATAAGCAAAAGACAATAACAGTGTTGCCAACCAGCTGAAAACATTAAGAAATTCTTCGACGAAAAAATATAATAAATTAAATTATTTCTGTAGGCAGAACTTGTTTGTTATCATCCGATTTTTGCTGTTTACGCTTTTGTTTTTTTTACCCGCTATGATGCCCGCTGCACAAAAGCGTCGCCTGAGCAACAAAATTTCCCCTTCTGTCAAAGCTGTGAATGTTGATAACAGCGCCGTTATCACGCTCAAAGCAGTGTATAACAGATGGGAGGAGGTGGAGAAGAAGATGCGAGAGCAGTTGCGCCCACTTATTAAGAGTGTCGCGAAGAGAATAGAAATTGAAGTAAAAAAAAAATGTTGGTGTTCAGAACCGTCTCAGAAGTCGAAATAGCGCAATGTATCTTTAATATAAAATCAAATGCAATTGGTGATGATGGAATTCCCATAAGATTCGTAAAAATGTTCGTGCCATATATTTTACCAACGCTCATTCACGTCTTAAATCACAGCATTACTACATCGTGTTTTCCTGATGCTTGGAAGATCACTACGGTGCAACTAATTGCAAAAACCAAGTCCGAAAGTAGTCCTAGCGACTTTCGGCTATAGGCATCTTACCTGCGCTTTCTAAAGTGTTCGAAAAGCTATTGTCTGAGCAAATACTCGAGCATATTGGTAAATGGCAAATGCTGTCCCCGCTTCAGTTAGGCTTTAGAGCAAAACATAGCTGCTCCACTGCCATATTAAAAATACTGGATGACATTAGAATTCCTTTTGACAAAAACCACCGGACTCTATTGTGCCTCTTAAATTTTTCTAAAACTTTCCACTCGGTAAATCATGACTTACTCTGCATGAAGCTAACAAATTATTTTGGTTTTGGTTTCCGCAACGCATCTTATGCGGAGCTATTTAGGGAGTAAAACTGAACGTGTCAAAACTGGCTCACAATTGTCTAGCCTTAAACCACTGTTGATTGGTGTTCCACAGGGATCTATTCTAGGTCCGTTATTGTTTAGTCTTTTCAAAAATGACATCTTCTATATCTGTCGGCATGCCAATATGCACGCTTCCGCTGATGACTTTCAATTATATCTATCTGGAAGGTATGAGGATACCAGCCATCTTTGTGAAAGGTTCAATAATGACTTAGCATCCATTACGGCTTTGGCCACGAGAAATTATTGGTGCCTTAATACTGATAAGTCTATACCTATATACTTTTCTCAAATATCCCCCCTTTATATATTGCTGGTAAAGTCTTAAAACTGGTCTTAAAACTTGGTTTTATCATCAACAGCAGCTTGACCTGCTATGATCGTGTAAACCCTATTTTCTGCAAAGTGAACAATATATTAAGGAACCTTCGAACGTCAGCGGCATTAACCCCTCTCCATTTTAGGAGAAAACTTGCAATAGAGCTAATTTTGCAGCTCATATGCTACTCCGAACTGCTATACAGCAAGCTGAGATCGCGTTCTGTCCATAAGATCGATTTAGCTTGTTGAAGCAGACTAGTTTATAAATTAATACCTGAAAATGAAATGTAAATAAAATGAAATGTAATTAAATAATGAAGTTAAATTGAAATAATTATGTACTTACCTAAATACTTAAAATAGATTTACCTTATATTTACCTTATATTTTTCTATTACTTAACTTATACTTACCTTATAACTAATTTACACTTGCCTTATTTTCCCTTTTAATGATTTATATTACTTACCAATTTACTTACCTTAACCTTTTAACACCACCCTAATGTAAGTAAATGCATGATTACAGTCTGTATTCGACTGTACCTATGTGCATGCGGTGTGTGTATACCTACTAACAAGCGCGACTTGTCCACGCTCTCTTGTACATATACACACATACGTAGGCTCATAGGTACAGGCGAAGAACTTACCGCTTATTGGAATTGGAAGTTGACAAACTGTACATTAGATTTAAGAAAATATTATAAAAAGAGGAAAATGAATTATTAAAAGTTACAGTCAATTAGTAACCGACAACGGCGGTGTTTTTTTCTTGGTGCGAATTTAATGCGACAGGCAATATTATAAAGTTTAATTTGTGCTCCCCTAAAATTAATATACTTTTCGTATTCACCTAGTAAATATAAAATATTCTTACTAAAAAATCTTGGTAAATTTTCATGGCGCCCGAAGCAGGGACATAGTGCAAACTAAAAAAAAATTTAAATACACTATTTGAATTGTGACAAGTGCAAGTGAGTGCTTAATAAAAAAACCAATAATAATTTGGTTTTGCCGGCTAATGGCCTAGTATTTAAACAAAGTGCAAAAGCGTTAAATTAAAAACGTGCGTACAAACAAATACTTAAACAAAACAATTAAATAAATAAATATTTTTATGATAACTATATCAAAAAACAACAAATATTGAAATAATTTATTTTAACAATTAATTGCCTGTCGCGATCGCGTGTGCAAAAACAAAATACATACATAAATTTATAGTGCAGTGCAGTGGCTGAAAATAAACAAAAAAGGCTTAAAATTTTAAAAAGTTTAAAAGGGTTTTTAAAACCATTAAATACTTACTTTGATAAATAAATATAAAATATTGGTTAAAAATACTTACCTTTATTAAAAATATTTATATCAACCTAAAGATTAAAATACAACAAAAACTTAAAACAGTGTTAAAAACTTAAAAATACATACACACAAAAAATATTTAAAAAATAATATTCAGTTTATGAAGTGTTTTAAAGTAAAGCAAATAGCCAAGAACTTACCTGTGTACCCAGCGATTGTATACTTACAGAAGCCCGCAAAATAATAGTAGTGCCAGTGTGAAAAACCTAAAAAGATTCAAAAAATTAATTTTATTAAGAGGTACTTACCCACAAGTGTGTTATCTAATTAAGAGGGCAAAAGAAGTTCTATACTTACCACCAAGAAGCGCTAAGTGAAAAAAGGGTTTATTGAAAGGCTATTTGCGCAATAAACTGTGCTGCACACACACACATAGGAAAATACTGCTGCTGATATCCAGTGCCGCCTGTACCCGATACCCCTCCTGATCAAATATTTGGCCACTTAAGGATTTCTGGACAGGAATGAATTGCAGCTGCATACTCTGCAAAAAGGAAGTCGAAGCTGGAAACGAACCAGTCCATAAAGAACAGGTATTGAGTGCGAACAGTTAAAAGCTGTTGAGGTTGTTGGTTTTTGATAAATTGCTGCAAAGATCACCAAACAAGCTTTAATTTTTGGCATCTCTTGTATTCACTTTGAAATTAAATTGTTTATAAACAAATTTCGTGAGACAAGATTTCGGAATTGTTTACTGAAAAACTACCTCCTACAATTTCCGACAAGGCTCCGATTACCATTCTGTCAAATATTTTTCGAAAGCTATACAGCTTTAAGTGTTTGGTTAAATCGTTGACCATAATTGTGCTCACGGTTAGGCCCTTAAAAAACTTTCGACATCGCGTCTAGTTTTCCCAATTAAGGAATTATAAGCTTTTGTCTCTTGATTTACGCCTTTTTTTCGATAGTTCTGGTGAAGTTTCAGCGAATTTTTTTTTCCTTTTCGTATTGCCGCGTTGAAAACTTCCAAAATATAAATTTGTACAAAGTTACTGTACATAGCGAATCAAGATGAGTAAAAGTGAGAATCAGCTAGGCCAGGTGGAAGACGCTACTTCCTTAAAAAGACAAAGGACAATTTTAAAAAGAAGCATAGCTTGAATTAAAACGGGAATTCATAATCAGTCTTATCAGATCCGTCGGAAGTTGAATGTCGACTCGAAATGCTGAAAAGTTACAGCGAAAAGCTTCTAGCGTGTCAGTCTGAAATAGAAGAGATCGATGAAGATGATGACACTGGTGACAGCTTTGAAGATTGTTGGAACCAAAGCGATGTTAAAATCGATATTCTCAGAGAACAACAAAACAAATGCTTCTGACACCTCCTTCACAGCGCCTCACAGCTCAAGACTTCCGAAAATATCGCTGCCCAAGTTTCGAGGGCAGTATTCGGAGTTAAAAAATTTTGTGAGTTTGTTTGATAGCCTCGTTCATAACAACCCAGCGCTTTCAGACATTGAAAAATTCACACATTTAGTTTCGTGCTTGTCTGGTGAAGCGTTAGGAACGGTGAAGGCCTTCCAAATGACGGAGGAAAATTATCCGAAGGCGCTGGCAAGCCTGAAAAAGGTATATGACAATAAATGTCTTATATTTTCGAACACAGTTTCGAAACTGTTTGAGCTTCCGAAAATCCAAAAACCATTGTCGCTTTCGCTGCGGTTCATGATCGACACCGTATCAGCTGTCTATGATTCCCTGTTGTCTTTGGGTGATGATAAAAATATTTCCAATGCGATGTTGATACATTTAGTAATGTCGAAGTTTGATCCCACGACGCGGTCTAAATGGGAGGAGCAACTTGACTACGACAAGCATCCGCTGTGGAGTGAGTGCGAAGCGGATTTCAATAAGAGATACCAGCACCTCTCGTCTGAAGAAGCGTCGACATCGTCAAAGTCGCACGACATCCAAAGGATGCCAAAGTCATCATTTGTGGCTGCGAAAGCTAAGCCAACTACTTGTTTACACTGCAACTCCAAGGACCACTTGTTAACCAACTGCCCTAAATTAAAAACTCTCTCTCCTCAGCAAAGATTCGATTTCGCGAAATCGGTCCCATTGTGTATAAATTGCTTGCGCAAGGGACATACGGTTTCTAAATGCCAACTAGAACTGTGTCGAGTTGGAACCGGTCACATCATACCATGTTACACCAATACCCGATATCGTTCGAAACAACACCACAATCTTCGACCTCACAAGCTATGCACACAGTGAGCATGCCTGATCGCGTTATGTTAGCAACAGCAGTGGTAAAGGTGAAAACTTGCTCCGGTGATTATGTGTCAGCTCGTGCGTTACTTGACTCAGGGTCGCAAGTAAATTTCATGACTGAAGAGCTGGCACAAAGGCTGCGAATTTGGCGAGAGAAGGCAACATTAAATGTTATCGGGATTGGTAATGCATCCCAAAAGGTTCGGTCCAAAGTTAGTGCAGTCATAAAATCCCGAGTTAACAATTTCGAATTTCTAACAGATTTTTGAGTAATGAGAGCGATTTCGGCAAATCACCCAGATCGGGCTGTTAACACCACAGGTTGGAAAATTCCAGCTAATATTGAATTAGCCGATCCTGGGTTCCATAAATCCTCAAAAGTCGATCTTTTATTGGGGGCCGAAACATTTTTCGATCTTTTATCTGTTGGTCAGATTAAAACTGACCCAAGGTTTCCGACGCTTCAAAAAACAATTTTGGGTTGGGTTATTTCAAGCAAATACGTCTCTCAGCAAAGTGAACACTCCGAAGTTAGCAGTGCGTTATGCAAAGCCGAAGATGATTCCGAAGCAATTGATGAAATTGTCCAAGGATTCTGGGCAATGGAAGAAATCCCTTCGGAATCACAGGCTAAAAAGTTTACCGCCGAACAAATGAAATGCGAAGACTACTTCGTTAAGAATACTGAAGTCTCACCGTCGGGACGGCTTCAAGTAAGATTGCCGTTCAAAAGTGACCAAAATGCGTTGGTTCAGTCATTTGAAACCGCAGCTCGGCGGTTTCAGGCGCTAGAGAGACGTACGTTGAAAGATTCAGAACTTCGTCAAATGTATCTGGACTTCATGGAAGAGTACTTGGCATTGGGCCACATGAGCCCCACTGATAACAAAGTCCCGGGTGAAGCCCACTATTTCATTCCGCATCAGTGTGTCTTAAGACCACAAATTACGTCGACGAAACTCCGCGTTGTTTTCGATGCGTCGAGTCGGACGTCAACAGAAATTGCGTTGAACGACATTTTGATGGTTGGACCGACCATTCAAGAAGAACTTTTTTCGACGCTACTTCGCTTTCGATTGCATAAGTACGCTATTATGGCGGACATCACTAAGATGTATCGCCAAGTTCTCGTAAATAAAAATGATAGAAATTTTCAATTAAGAGTGTGGAGAAAGCATCCATCCGAGCCTCTGCAAATTTTTCGTTTAAACACCGTTTCCTATGGCACTGCGCCAGCTCCATTTCTCGCAACACGGTGTTTGAAGATGCTAAGTGATAGGAATGCGCAAAAATATCCACATATTTTGAATACCTCGACAGAATTCGCTGTGTGGTAACTGACGTCTTAAAGTCGGCAGGATTTCAGTTAGCTAAGTGGTTCTCCAACCACCCAAGTTTTTTCGATAGCCAGAGTCTGGAAAAATCATTAAGTTTCAACGATTCAGACTCCACTAAAACGCTGGGAATCCACTGGTCGCCAAAAGACGACTTATTTCGGTTTAGATTGGATGATACATTTGATCAGTTACGAGCTACAAAACGAAATATTTTATCGGTATCTGCCCGACTCTTTGATCCTCTTGGTTTGCTGGCCCCACTAGTGACCTCAGCTAAAATCTTATTGCAAGAGCTCTAGATTAAGAAACTAGATTGGGATGAGTCGATTCCATTGTATCTCAACAGTAGTTGGCAGAATTTTTTGTTGCAGTTGTCGTCAATCAGCATTCCTCGGTTTGTTTATACTGAGTCGAGTGCTAATTGTCAAATACATGGCTTCGCCGACGCCTCAATAAGGGCGTATGGTTGTTGTATTTACATTCGAAGCCAATTCGCTAACGACGTTAAATGCATTCTGCTAACTGCAAAATCCAGGTTTGCTCCGCTGAAGACTAAGTCTCTTCCTCGTTTAGAGCTCCTGGCAGCGCATCTTTTGGCCAAGTTATGGTCCCGAATTGCGCCAATGTTGAATCGACCTATTTACAGCATAACATTCTGGACATACATCAACGTTGCAAACTTTCGTTGCAAATAGAGTGTCCGATATTCAAGAGTTGACTCAAAGTGCTTCGTGTCGGCATGTGCCAACTAAACAAAATCCTGCGGATAAAGTGTCTCGGGGTTGTAGCGTGGATGAAATACAGAACTCGATATGGTTTTCTGGCCCACAGTTCCTTTTAGAAGACCCCGCAAGTTGGCCAACAAATACCCATATCGAATTAACGTCTGAAGAAGAAGCACTGGAAAAGGAGAAAAATACCAGCGCCTTAGTAGCGGTAAGTGACGACCGTAATCCACTCATAACTGTGACTGAAAAATATTCCTCACAAAAAAAAGTATTAATAGTTTTTGCCTATGTTCTGCGATGGGTCTTAAAGGTGAAAAATCGATCCACCAAGTATGATCCAACACCATCGGCCCAAGAGTTGCAATTAAGCTCCTTAAAAATTATTCAAATAGTGCAGGGTGATGAATATAGCCAAGGAATAACAAAATTGTCAAAAAACCTTCCACTACCGTCGAGCTTGCAAAGTTGAATCCATTTTTGCATGAGTATTCAGAAAAGTCCTTGTCGTTGAAATTGTTACGAGTAGGCGGTCGTTTATTAAATGCACCTATCACGCACGATGCCAAATTTCCTCTATTATTGAGTAAAAATTCGCAGTTCGTAAATTCGTATATACGGTTCCTACATTTGCGCAACCACCATGCAGGTGCAAAAGCATTGCTTGCAATTTTACGTGAAAAATTTTGGTTAGTTAATGTTCGAGAAGCATGTAGTCGAACCGTGCGAAACTGCATTCATTGCTTTCATTATAAGCCAAAATTAAAAAAAAAAACAAATTATGGGCAATTTACCAGCCGACAGGCTACGTGCCCTACGACCATTTATGGTTTGTGGGGTCGATTTTTGCGGTCCAATTTACGTTACATAAAATATACGGGATCGCCCCCCGGTAAAAATGTACATTGCGGTCTTTGTGTGTTTTACCTCAAAAGCTGTCCATTTAGAACTTGTATCTGATTTAAGCGCTGAAAAATTTATTCTCGCTTTTAAAAGGATCGTTGGACGCCGGGGAATACCAGCGACGATTCACTGCGACAACGCGACGGTAGGAGCCGATCGCAAGCTCAAGGAACTGAGGGAAGCGTTTCCCTGTCAGAAGGAGGTGGTAACCCAATACGCCGCGGACGAAGGGTTCACGTTCACCTTTATACCTCCCAGGGCTCCCCACTTCGGCGGGTTATGGGAGGCCGCAGTGAAGTCGGCGAAGCACCTGCACGTACGAGCCGTAGGCAACGCGAGTCTCACCGCCGAAGAAATAGACACGCTGCTCGTCGAAGTAGAGGCCGCGCTCAATTCGTGCCCAATCGCTCCACTCAGCCAGGATCCGAACGACGGCGAGGCTCTAACTCCGGCGCACCTGTTAATCGGTTGCCGGCTCAGGGAAAAGAACTCCCGGAACCCAGAACGCGCTACTCCGAGAAATGGCAACATGTTTGCACAATCAAGCGTCGGTTTTGGCCAACGTGGTCCAAGAGTTACCTCCTGAGTTTGCAGGAGCGCAACAAGTGGCAGCACCCACAGCCCAACGTAGAGGTAGGAGACCTCGTCGTCGTTCACGAAGACAACGCCCCGCCCCAACAATGGATTCTAGGCAGAGTGACAGATACGATCGCCGGCCAGGATGGGAAGGTGAGAGTGGCCGACGTTCAAACAAGAAACGGAATAATTAGGCGTCCGATATACAAGCTGGACGTGTTACCATTAAGTTGAAGAATGCAGATTCGTTCAAGGTGGCCGGTGTTGAAGCAGACTAGTTTATAAATTAATACCTGAAAATGAAATGTAAATAAAATGAAATGTAATTAAATAATGAAGTTAAACAGAAATAATTATGTACTTACCTAAATACTTAAAATAGAGTTACCTTATACTTACCTTATATTTTTCTATTACCTACCTTATAATTAATTTACACTTGCCTTATTTTCCCTTTTAATGATTTTAATTACTTACCAAATTACTTACCTTAACCTTTTAGCACCACCCTAATGTAAGTAAATGCATGATTACAGTCTGTATTCGACTATACCTATGTGCATGCGGTGTGTGTATACCTACTAACAAGCGCGGCTTGTCCAGCTCTCTTGTACATATACACACATACGTAGGCTCATAAGTACAGGCGAAGAACTTACCGCTTATTGGAATTGGAAGTTGACAAACTGTAAATTAGATTTAAGAAAATATTATAAAAAGAGGAAAATGAATTATTAAAAGTTACAGTCAATTAGTAATCGACAACGGCGGTGTTTTTTTCTTGGTGCGAATTTAATGCGACAGGAAATATTATAAAGTTAAATTTTTGCTCCCCTAAAATTAATATACTTTTCGTATTCACCTATTAATTATAAGTTTTCTTACTAAAAAATCTTAGTAAATTTTCATAGCTTTCAACCACGTCGCGCGCTATGTATTCGGGTTAGACAAATTTGACCATATTTCGAATTGGAGAACACGATTACTAGGGTGTGAAATAGCTGATTAAATGAAGGCCACAAATTGTGTTTTTCTCTGCAGACTTATTATATGTAAGGAACCTATGTATCTTTATGATAAGCTAATTTTTCCCAGGTCATCTCAGACTCATGACCTGATTGTAACAAACTATAATTACCTTACCTCCTCGCGGCTATTCTTTGTCAATGCCATTCGTACATAGAACTCGATAGCAATGTCCATTCGCAGTAGTATTACTAAAAGCAAATTTAAGGCAATTTTATACCTTACTACCAGTGATATACATGATTACTCTCAAGTTGATTTGTTCACAAGTTTCGCTATCTAACTAATGTTATATGTGATTATTGACTTCCTGCTTTATTTGTTATATCTGTATTTTTCTTCTTATGTTATGACCATATCTAGATTTAAGAATTATCTGTATTTTTGTTGTTCCATATACTGTTGTACTATAAGAGATCACAGATCTCATTGTACTAATGTGACTTGTCAATAAATGAAATGAAATGAAATATTCTTTGGGATCATCCAATCATGTTCGCAGGAAGGTCATGGTCGGGTAGGGTAAAGAACGCGACTGTCGATCACCACCTCTGACCTCGCCCCAAGAAGCACATACACATATTGACAGCTACATGAGATTTTGAATTTAGCTTTCTTTATTATGTCTGATCTCGTTTTAATTATCCAGTTTGGAGTTAAGGAGTAAAACTCCCGATTTTAGTTTCTGGTTAGGAGTTCTAAAATTAAAGTTTATGTTATGTTGGTTGAGAGATGGCAAAGCCCCACCCCATCCCAAAAGAGCTACGGTCAGAGCAGTACAGTTGGAGCACACGACCGAGGTGAAATACTTGGGAGTCACGTTCGACTCTAGGCTCTTATGGAAGAAGCACATCGACAACAGCATATCAAGGGCCACAAGAGCAATAATGGTGTGCAGACGTATTGCAGGAAGATCCTGGGGATGCAGCTCAAAGATCTTAAGATGGATGTACATTGCTATAGTTAGACCTATCATAGTCTATGGAGCAGTTGCGTGGGCATCAAAGACAACCATGGGGACCGTACAAAAGTTACTCAAGAAGCTTCAACGCTTGGCGTGTGTCTGCATTATGGGAGCCATGCGAACATGCCCGACGGCGGCAATAGAGGTGCTGTTTAAGTTAACGCCTCTACACATAATAATTGAGCTGGCAGCCAGGAGTACTTTAGTAAACATAGCTAAAGAGGGATGTGGAAGAGGCATAGTGATCCAGTCACGGAACATGGAGAAGCTGAAGGAGCAGATTCCACTCATCCATCTTCCCAGTGATGACACGAGGAAGCTAATTAAGTTTGAGAAGCGCTTCAAAACAGAGCTGGGGAACAAGTGTACGTGGGACACCTCCCGAATTGAAACGCTTCACCAGGAACACACTATAATATGGTACAACGACGGCTCGATGGCACCGAAGGGCATAGGAGCGGGGATCTTCGGCCCTCGAACAGAAATGTTCCTACCACTCGGAAAATATCTGAGCATCTTCCAAGCCGAAGAATCGCTATACTCATACTGAGCTCAAGGCACTATCTTCAGTTGAGTTTAAATCATCAACAGTCCTTGAGTGCGTAGAGAGGTCAAACAGTCTAGGGGCCAATAACACCATCCGTTTAGCCTGGGTACCTGAACACAGGATTGGATGGTAACGAACTTGCCAGGTTGGCGGCGGCTGAAAAGCCAATAGACCCGAACCCATCATGCCGATAGGGCCACACACAATAAGGGAAGGATTCAGGCAAAAAGGAGCGTACCTCAGAGAACAATACTGGCGCGAAAGTCCAGGATAGGAGGGTAGAACTAAAAGCGATATAAAGCCATGATTAAACTCTCAAAAAACAGCCTTAGAATTTTAACAGACATACTCACAGGTCACTGCAGGCTATATAGCCACATGCCATGAATGTGAGACTGCAGAACACATCCTGATGGAAGTCGATGCAGTCGCGAGAGGAAGACTTAGGATCTTAGGATCACCAAAATTCAAAAGAAGTCACATACACTCTTTGAAACTGAGAACCATTCTGAATTTTCTCAGAGAACTCGGTTTGGACGAGGTGTTGTGAAGAGAATGGGGGCACAATAAACCAATAGGTCGCAATATTTAACCTCACAATATATCTATGTATCTATCTACTGCAGTGTCTTCCTCCTACCCCCTTTTTTACCAAGAGTCTCAATATCAGTCCAGACGTCAAATTATTATTATTACTTACTAAATAATTAAGTTTTTTGTTTTTCCAAAATGTTATATATATAAAAGGTGGGCGGGGTTATACTCCGATTTCGCTCATTTTCAATACCATTCTATCCTGGGTCCAGAAAAGCTCGTGTACCAAATTTGGTGAGGATATCTCAATATTTACTCAAGTTATTCTGTTAACGGGCAGACGGACAGACGGACGGACGGACGGACATGGCTCAATCAAATTTTTTTTCGGTACTGATGATTTTGATGTATGGAAGTCTATATATATCTCGATTCCTTTATACCTGTACAACCAACCTTTATCCAATCAAAGTTATAATACCCTGTGTACAAGTACAGCTGGGTATAAAAATGTTTAAAAATAAAAGCTATATATATACATAAAATATGAATCAGTAAATTTTTAGTATGTTCCTTGAGGCAAATGTGTTTGTAGCATAAAAGGTAAGTTGTTGTTGTTGTTGTTGTAGCGATAAAGTTGCTCCCCGAAGGCTTTGGGGAGTGTTATCGATGTGATGATCCTTTGCCGGATACAGATCCGGTACGCTCCGGTACCACAGCACCGTTAAGCTGCTAGCCCGACCATCTCGGGAACGATTTATGTGGCCACTTTAAACCTTCAGGCCATCCCCTCCCTCCCCACCCCAAAGTTCCATGAGGAGCTTGGGGTCGCCAGAGCCTCGTCTGTTAGTGAAACAGGATTCGTCGCGGATAGGTGAGGTTGACAATTAGGTTTGGAGAAGCTATATATTGCGCTGGCAACCTGAAGGGTTGCGCTACACACCCCTTGAATCTGGTATTTTAGTCGCCTCTTACGACAGGCATACCTACCGCGGGTATATTCTTACCCCCTTACCCGCTGGGGGGTATTGTATTGTAACGATTTTACTTGCAAATCCTCTTATTTGCCCTTCTGCTAAGTTCGAATCACTAAACTGTTGAATAAATAACTCCAATATTGAATAATGGAAAAATGGCATTTATTAAAGTACTTCACAATACACTTAAACTTTGCAACTAGCTTGCTTAACAACCAAACTGATTGATAGCTCAAATGAAACTCTCCCTTCGCCTCTAATGTCGCGCCTTTTAAACTTTTTGATTTCTCATTGCATACTTCCAGGCTTTTCCATTCCAGAACTTACTAGTTAGTTTCAGCTACAAAGTGGCCAGCCACAACTACGTTTATAACTTCTCATTTGAATAATACTTGCACAAATTATTGCCCTCTCTTGTGAGCAATTCATATAAGATATATGCATGTGTTTGTGCATTGATTCTTCGCTGCTCCTATACGTTCATGGTATATATGTGTAGACGCAATTATTGTTTCGTTTATGTAGATACATAATGATTGATCTATGGATGTGCGTGATATCACTGTTTAGCATCGGCTTAGAGATAGCAGCACCCCTTAGTTTTGCTAATATTCGTAACAGTATATGTTGACAACGCCGTGTGTTAATGGCGTGAATGTGCATCGTTCGCAGAAAATTATCTTTGAACAAAATATTCACTATAAATGAGTAATTCAATGCAACGCAGACACTTAGTGCTCTGTAACCTAAAGTAAATTAAATTTGCTCGCAGCTAGGTGGATTTGATGTAATATTTTTCATACATTTTAAATTCGTGCGACAGGTGTATATAGTACGTAAGTGTGTAATCGCGCCAAACTATAATAAGCAAACGACAATAATAGCGTTGCCAAATACCTCAAACATATAACCAAAGAATAATAGCGTTACCAAAAACAACAAACATAAGCAAATGACAATAACAGTGTTGCGAACCAGCTGAAAACATTAAGAAGTTCTTCGACGGAAAAATATAATAAATTAAATTATTTCTGTTAGCAGAACTTGTTTGTTATCGTCCGATTTTTGCTGTTTACGCCTTTGTTTTGTTTACCCGCTATGATGCCCGCTGCACCACCACAACAAAAGCGTCGTCTGAGCAACAAAATTGTCCCTTCTGCTAAAGCTGTGAAGGTTGATAACAGCGCCGTTATCACGCTCAAAGCAGTGTATAACAAATGTGAGGAGGTGGAGAAGAAGATGCGAGAGCAGTTGCGACCACTTATTAAGAGTGTCACGTAGAGAATAGAAGTTGAAGTAAAAAAAAATGTTGGTGTTCAGAACCGTCTCAGAAGTCGAAATAGCGCAATGAATCTTTAAAATAAAATCGAATGCAATTGGTGATGACGGCATTCCCATAAGATTCGTAAAAATATTCGTGCCATATATTTTACCAACGCTCACTCACGTCTTAAATCACAGCATAACTACATCGTGTTTTCCTGATGCTTGCAAGATCACTACGGGGCAACCAATCGCAAAAGCCAAGTAGTCCTAGCGACTTTCGGTTATAAGCATCTTACCTGCGCTTTCTAAAGTGTTCGAAAAGCTATTGTCTGAGCAAATACTCGAGCATATTGGTAAACGGCAACTGCTGTCCCCGCTTCAGTAAGGCTTTAGAGCAAAATATAGCTGCTCCACTGCCATATTAAAAATACTGGATGACATTAGAATTCCTTTTGACAAAAACCTACGGACTCTATTGTGCCTCTTAGATTTTTATAAAATTTTCGATTCGGTAAAACATGACTAACTCTGCATGAAGCTAACAAATTATCTTGGTTTAGGTTTCCACAACGCATCTTATGCGGAGCTATTTAGGGGGTAAAACTAAGCGTGTCAAAACTGGCTCACAATTGTCTAGCCTTAAACCACTGCTGACTGGTGTCCCACAGGGATCTATTCTAGGTCCTTTATTGTTTAGTCTTTTCAAAAATGACATCTTCTATATCTGTCAGCACGCCAATATGCACGCTTACGCTGATGACATTCAATTATATCTATCTGGAATGTATGAGGATACCAGCCATCTTTGTGAAAGGTTCAATAATGACATTCAATTATATCTATCTGGAATGTATGAGGATACCAGCCATCTTTGTGAAAGGTTCAATAATGATTTAGCATCCATTTCGGCTTGGGCCACGAGAAATTATTGGTGCCTTAATACTGATAAGTCTATACCTATATACTTTTCTCAAATATTCCCCCTTTATATATTGCTGGTAAAGTCTTAAAACTGTTGCCAAAGGTGACCAATCTTGGTTTTATCATCAGCAGCAGCTTGACCTACTTTGATCGTGTAAACTCTATTGTCTGCAAAGTGAACAATATATTAAGGAACCTTCGAACGTCAGCGGTATTTACCCCCCTCCATGTTAGGAGAAAACTTGCAATACAGCTAATTTTGCCGGTCATATGCTACTCCGAACTGGTATACAGCAAGCTGAGATCGCGTTCTGTCCATAAGATCGTTGTGGCTTTCAACCACGTTACGTGCTATGTATTCGGATTAGACAAATTTGACCATATTTCGAATTGGAGAACACGATTACTAGGATGTGAAATAGCTGATTATATGAAGGCCACAAATTGTATTTTTCTCTGCAGACTTGTTATATGTAAGGAACCTGGGTATCTTTATGATAAGACAATTTTTCCCAGGTCATCTCAGACTCATGATCTGATTGTAACAAGCTATAATTACCTTACCTCCTCGCGGCTGTTCTTTGTCAATACCATTCGTACTTAGAACTCGATAGCAATGTCCATTCGCAGTAGTATTACTAAAAGCAACTTTAAGGCAGTTTTATACCTTACTAACGGTGATATACATGATTACTCTCAAGTTAATGGTATATGTGATTATTGACTTCATGCTTTATTTGTTATATCTGTATTTTTGTTCTTATGTTATGACCATACCTAGATTTAAGAATTATCTGTATTTTTGTTGTTCCATATACTGTTGTACTATAAGAGATCATAGATCTCATTGTACTAATGTGACTTATCAATAAGTGAAATGAAATGAAATATTCTTTGGGATCTTCCAATCATATTCGCAGGAAGGTCATGGTAGGGAGGGTAAAGAACGCGACTGTCGATCACCGCCTCTGACCTCGCCCCAATAAGCACATAGACATATCGACAGCTACATGAGATTTTGAATTTGGCTTTCTTTATTATGTCTGATCTCGTTTTAGTTATCCAGTTTGGAGTTAAGGAGTAAAACTCCCGATTTTAGTTTCTGGTTAGGAGTTCTAAAATTAAAGTTTATGTTATGTTGGTTGAGAGATGGCAAAACCCCACTCCATCCCGAAAGAGCTACGGTCCAGAGGACTCTCGCGCCGTGACCTCGCAACTGCACCGAGTGAACAAAAAGAGGAGACCTAATAGTATTTCTGCATACCTCCTTCCATCCGATAGTAGCCTCATATCTTTACCCGTAGGTATATTTCTACATTTGTGGCATGCACTCTCAGTACATCCCTGTATGTACGATTACAAAGACAATCTGTGTGTACCGAAAGGGGTGCGGATACTTTAAATTTTCCCTACTTTTGCACAAAATATGAATCACTTGCACTGTTTAGTAAAAGAAACAATTTCTACCGATTTATAATTTAATTTTGAAATATTTATTACAAAAAAGAGAAGAAACCCTTACCGACACGGAATATTTATAAAACACGTACCTTTTCTAGTATTCATGGCCCTTCGCAGCCATCCTTGGCCCACCCTAAAAATTTTAACAAGAAATCATCAATTTAAATCGAATTTTGAAGAAAAAAAAACCATATACGAAAAAAAAAAAAAAAAATGTACAGTATAAAAGCTGCTTATACATATACTTATATATAAACTGAGTTCACAGAAATTGTAAAAAAAATAAAAAATATTGAGAAAAAAAAGTCATCAGTCGAAAAAGTGACAAACAAATTTCAAAGTGCCTTGGTTAAAAAGCAAATAAAAATATATATTTATACACATATACACTCGTATTTAAAACAAAAAATTGCGAAAAAATTAAAAAAAAAAACAAGTAACGGTGCCTAAGTTCGGTTGTAACCGAACATTACATACTCAGCGTGAGCTTCAATTGCACATTTCATTTCAGATAAATTATTTTCTACATAACACGTGGCACCGCCCGTTAAAAAAAAATGGAAAAGAGGACACACATTTCCTCTTACAATACTTGATAAGTGAAATATCATTGATTCAAAACTATTTTTTGCTAAGTTATAGCTTATTATTCTAATCTACGACCCTTTTAAACTTGTTTTATATCTAAGTTGCCGTGGTCTTTAATCGATCCCGTCGATTTTTTCTAGAAATATTTTATATTATAGGGAAAATTTGAGTACCCAATTTTATTACGATCCGTTAATTCTTCTTCGAGTTATGACTCCCGAAACATAGAAAATTGCTTAGTCATAAAAGGTGTGCTGCCACACCCATTTTCAAAAATTTAAATTTTCCCAATTCAATGTTATAATTCAATTTAAAAGGTAAAATTCTATTGATACAAAGCTCGCTAAGATATAGCTCATTATTTTCGTAAACGGCCTTTTTAAAAATCTTTTATATAAAAGTGGT
This sequence comes from Eurosta solidaginis, assembly GCF_040869045.1. Classification (NCBI taxonomy): domain Eukaryota; kingdom Metazoa; phylum Arthropoda; class Insecta; order Diptera; family Tephritidae; genus Eurosta; species Eurosta solidaginis. Next base: position 85,546,875 of record NC_090324.1, on the reverse strand, counting down.
CGTGGTTTTTAACCGATCTCATCCATTTTTTTCTACAAATATTTCCTGCTATAGGGAGAATCTGTGTATCCAATTTTATTACGATCCGGTTACTTTTCTTGGAATTATGGCTGCCGAAACATAGAAAATTGCTTAGTCATAAAAGGGGGCGGTGCCTCGCTCATTTTTTAAAATTTGTAGTTTTTCCTATTTATTGTTATAAATCCACTTGGGAAATGAAATACCATTGATATAAAGCTCTTTTTTGCAAATATATAAGGTAAATGTCCCTAATTTCGTGGTACTAAGGATTTTTCTGACTTTCTACCTCTCTTGCGTTAAAACAAATGAAGGAAAACTAAAAAAGTAAATTTTTCCCATTTAGTTGATCAATTAAGATAAGTTTTCACCTATCCTCAAGCAAAACTAACAAACGTTTACAACCATTTCAACTATCGTAGGGGTGCGAGTTCGACTCCCACTCCCGGGAGAAAAGGCTTTGAAGAGATTTACAAGGTATAATCGAAACAGCTGTCGCCTTGTCCGTCCTGATGTCACGTTGTTTAAATTTTTCCCAAATTATTAAATAAATTATAAAATTAAAAAATTGCTTCAAATAAATGCTTTCATACATTTAAAAAAGCAATATGGGCAATCCCCGATTATTAAAAATCATACAAACAGACAAAATTGGTTAATTCGTTGTAGTTCTATAAATAGAACAAAAACAGCAACAAAAACCAAAGTTTCTTTGAAAACCGCCGTACCAAGCATAGCTTTAACACATAATTGCATACGAAGTATGCAATGTGTAAAAGATTAAAATATGCATAAAGAAGGCAATTGGGAAAGACTTCACAACAGGCATGACGTAGCTGAATGCGTTTACAACCATTTCAACTATCGTAGGGGTGCGAGTTCGACTCCCACTCCCGGGAGAAAAGGCTTTGAAGAGATTTACAAGGTATAATCGAAACAGCTGTCGCCTTGTCCGTCCTGATGTCACGTTGTTTAAATTTTTCCCAAATTATTAAATAAATTATAAAATTAAAAAATTGCTTCAAATAAATGCTTTCATACATTTAAAAAAGCAATATGGGCAATCCCCGATTATTAAAAATCATACAAACAGACAAAATTGGTTAATTCGTTGTAGTTCTATAAATAGAACAAAAACAGCAACAAAAACCAAAGTTTCTTTGAAAACCGCCGTACCAAGCATAGCTTTAACACATAATTGCATACGAAGTATGCAATGTGTAAAAGATTAAAATATGCATAAAGAAGGCAATTGGGAAAGACTTCACAACAGGCATGACGTAGCTGAATGCGTTTACAACCATTTCAACTATCGTAGGGGTGCGAGTTCGACTCCCACTCCCGGGAGAAAAGGCTTTAAAGAGATTTACAAGGTATAATCGAAACAGCTGTCGCCTTGTCCGTCCTGATGTCACGTTGTTTAAATTTTTCCCAAATTATTAAATAAATTATAAAATTAAAAAATTGCTTCAAATAAATGCTTTCATACATTTAAAAAAGCAATATGGGCAATCCCCGATTATTAAAAATCATACAAACAGACAAAATTGGTTAATTCGTTGTAGTTCTATAAATAGAACAAAAACAGCAACAAAAACCAAAGTTTCTTTGAAAAACGCCGTACCAAGCATAGCTTTAACACATAATTGCATACGAAGTATGCAATGTGTAAAAGATTAAAATATGCATAAAGAAGGCAATTGGGAAAGACTTCACAACAGGCATGACGTAGCTGAATGCGTTTACAACCATTTCAACTATCGTAGGGGTGCGAGTTCGACTCCCACTCCCGGGAGAAAAGGCTTTGAAGAGATTTACAAGGTATAATCGAAACAGCTGTCGCCTTGTCCGTCCTGATGTCACGTTGTTTAAATTTTTCCCAAATTATTAAATAAATTATAAAATTAAAAAATTGCTTCAAATAAATGCTTTCATACATTTAAAAAAGCAATATGGGCAATCCCCGATTATTAAAAATCATAAAAACTAACAAATGTTTTAATTTATATAAATCAAAATGTGTGAGTACCTCAAATGTACCTAATTTCGTGGCAAAGCGTCCCTAATTTCGTGGTATTTAGTTAAACTCAAATTTTATGGAAAAATATAGTTATAATTGATTTCAAGGGCAAATTCCTTAAGATACACAAATTCATTTACTGAAATTCATATTCAGAAATTTAAAATTTAAAATATTTTTTTTTGTTGTTATTATATTTATGAAAGGAAAGAGTTTCAAGACCAAAATAAATAAGTAAAAAAAATCAGTTTATTGTACGTACTTTTCAAAAACTTTTTACTTTTATTTTTTTGTTGTTATTTTCTTTTTGATTTTTTGTTTGTTTTGTATTTTTTCATTAAATCTAAGATTTCTTAGAACTTTAGACATTATTGATATGAAATAAGTAACATTAAATGAAACAGGTTTAAACAAAAATAGACAATAAAAAAATTTTATTCAATTGATGTAATTTGTTACTTTTCTAAAAATTACTTTTATTTATTATTACAAAAAAAAAATTTTTATTTTTGTTTTTTATTTTTTTCATTAGTGACACCATTAATCGCTTCTGTCAAATTTTCTTTTGTTGTCATTTTTTCTATAAAAATTAGTTATTAACCCAATAATTAGCGAATAGAGATCGAATTAGGTTTGAGGCAGTTTTCCCTAATTTATTTGAAAAAATACGCGCATAAACAACTCCACTCCAAAAATGAAAAAATACGCGCATAAGTAACTCCACTCCAAAAATGCGTGCTTTCCTGCTGAAATGTAAATGCGCAGTATACCACGAAATTTGGGGCATGCAAAAAACTTGGTGTACGTAAATTCGTGGTATCGCTTTAAGCGGTAATTTGAGGTTTATATTAAAATTTTTTTTTCTATTATCAATATTCATTCAAAACAATAGTAAAGAAGTTGAAATCTTGATACATTTTTCCAACTTAAACGAAAAATTATTGAATAAACAAAAGTTCTATAATGCCATTATTTCGTTAAAATGTTGTGCTTCGCAAAGCTTTTTGATTAAAATATTGACGAATAGATTAATAAAAGTGTACCACGAAATTACATCAAAATCTTCCTCGGGGGCTTATTTAATAATTAAAATACTTAAAAAATATGGTTTCTTATGAAATGTTAAAGAAAATATGAAAAACATAAAGTGTTATATTACCCTAATTTCGTGGGTTAGAAATATTAAAAAAAAAAGTTATTGCAATGAGTTTTACAATAATGGAAACGTTTAAAAAATGTTCACTAAATACCAAAAAATTATCATCATAAAAAAAATTTACCGACACAATTTTTACAGGCTTAACAAAATACACTGGGGTCTTTAACACTTTACTTAAGAGGCCTCCTTACAACAGGCTCATTTTCCGAGCTTCCAAATTTATATTTCTTGATATTTAATATTAGGTTTAATATTAGAAATTAGTAAAATATCAATTATTATACCATAAAAACCAATCTTTATTATGAAATTTTCAGTTTAAAGAAACACTCCCCCAATTCCTTGTTTGGAAGAAAAAATCGAAATGCCACGAAATAACGTACTACCACGAAATTATAGACACTTTCCTTAGCTTATTTTATTCGTCCACCACCCTTTTAAAAGTCTTTTATATAAAAGTGGGCGTGGTCTTTAACCAATTTCGTTAATTTTTCTTCAAAGCATTCCCTATAGTAAGGGCAACCACTCTGCCGAATTTTGTTACGATAGGTTTAACGATTTTTGATTTATGATTATTAATATTTGTAAAATTGATTTTATCACAAATGGGCGGTGCCACGCCCATTTTAAACAAAATTTTCAATTTTTTATCAAGAGTCTCAATATTATTCCACACGTTAAATTTCAACATTCTTGGTGTATAATTTACTAAATAATCAGGTTTTTTGTGTTTTCCAAAATGTTATATATATAAAAAGTGGGCGTGGTTATCATCCGATTTCGCTCATTTTCAACACCAATCTATTCTGGGTCCAGATAAGCTCGTGTGGTGAAGATATCTCAATATTTACTCAAGTTATCGTGTTAACGGACAGACAGACGGACGGACGGACATGGCTCAATCAAATTTTTTTTCGACACTGATGATTTTGATACTTTTTTCCACAAAAGTTATATTATTTTTGCGAACTGCAAAACATATATATATATATATATCCACATATATATCTATGAATATTGCGGAGATTTTCCCACCGTTCGTTTTCCTGCAAACTTTTTGGAACCAAAAATTGATAGAACACATTCCGCTACACCAATAGGCGAAATCCGCCAATTATGTTATATATCACTACATAGTATAAAACAAAGTCGCCTTTTCTGTCCCTATTTCCCTTTGAATGTTTAAACCTTTAAAACTACGCAACGGATTTTGATGCGGCTTTTTTTCGTAGATTGAGTGATTGAAGAGGAAGGTTTATGTGTATAATAACATTCATAAAATTGTGGAGAAATACTGTTATTTGTGCTGCTTGTAATGTGATGTTGTAAAAAATGAGGAAAAAAAACATAAAATTTTAGTTTACACAGCTATGACTCATAAACGGATGAATGGATTTAATAAATTCTACTTTGCAGTAAAACATTGAAATATTTACCTTCGTTCTGCATCAAAAAAATACTTGAGTCCTTTCTTATATCAGCAAAATTGTTTAAACAAAAGGAACGTTTTTACCAAAAAACACAGTATGTGTGGTTGTTCGCTGTCAACTGTGCGCGCAAATTGGTTTGAGTGAGACATGATGCGTCACATACGTACATATGTGCATAGCATTCGTTGCGTTCTTTAACTTCGGGAGTACATTTATATGTATGGATATATGAATGTATTTTCATATCATATCAGCTTGACATATGTGTGGCAACATGCTCACTTTTCTGCATGACGGCAACCCGTTTTGGGCTAACGACAGGTACTTAAACTCAACGAACGACGCAGAGGGATAATCATAAGAAGAACGTTTACACAAGAACATACAAATTTCATTATTATTAGTTTTAAGAGTATTATATATTAAATGTTACGTTTGATCAATAAACATATTATCTAACGTGACTACAGTAGTATCGATATGATCAAGTGCACTACATTGGTAACCCCAAATTCAAAATGAGCACACAAACACATTCAGCGAAAGCCCCGGTGGTATTATCTCAGCCACTCGTGCAGTTATATTACCCCCCTTCTGGAAAGACAATTGTCCGAGGCCGCACTCGAAATAGCACAAATTCGCAGCGAAATATCAGAGTACCGGTATGTTTTGGTGCACTTGGACAATACTACCCTACCATTTGCGGCCGACATTATTAAGGATCCACAAGCTGATGGTAAATTCCAGGCTATGAATACACGACTGCTTGACATATTCGAAGAAAGCGGCGAAAGCAAATTACGACGTCTGCTATATAACACCGAGTTCACTGATGGGAAGCAATCACACTATTTACTGCGTTTAAAAAGTTTAGTAACTGGTATGGTGACCGAGACCATTCTACGTACAATTTTTGTGGAACAAATGTCCGTCGGATTTTGGCCGTCAGCCCCTCTAACGATCTTGACAGCCTCGCCCTACAAGCAGACAACATTAATGAGGTGCAAAATAGCATTATGCCAGTGACTACCAAAGTGGGGCCCCCAATAGCTGACAGGCCAGTAGCATAAAACGAAGCACAAAAATTGTTTGCACATAACTTCGAAGAATTAACCGCCCAGGTACATGCGCTCACGATGGCGGTAAAAACAACAGAAGATGAAAACGCGAGAGAGATAGGAAAGAACATGTGCTATTATCACACACGATTCGGTGCTCAAGAAAAGGAGTGCCGACAACCCTGTAATTTTCGCAAAAGCAATTTAAACTAACAAGGCAGCTGGTCATCCTCGTAGGCACAGCTGACGACCCGTTCAATTCGAGTCTACAAATAACCGATTTAAAAAATCGTCTCAAATTCTTGAGCGACACCGGCGGCGACAATTCGGTGCTACCCAGGGGACTTCTCAATAATATTCCAACAAATTTAAGGACAACTGATTTCACTCTCTTTGCAGCAAATGGCTCTATAATAAGAATTTACGGCTTACACCAACTAACGCTCGACATTGGTCTGGGCCAAACTTTCAAGTGGCAATTCACAGTCGCAGGCGTTGCGCATCCCATATTAGGTGCCGACTTCATCAAACATAACAATCTGCTCGTCGATTTAAGCAATTGTAGGCTGGTGCACTATAACTCAAACGTTACTAGGCCAAAGTCTTCACGACCTCAAACATCAATGCAAGAAATGACGGCCGCACATGTTACATCCGCCACTTATAACAGTTATGTGGAACGCCTCCTCCAGGAGTTCGCGGGAATCACCAACCCAACTAATCCCCTCACGCCTAAGCATAGCGTAAAGCACCACATAACTACGCAGGGTACACCCGTCGCAGAGAGAGCGCGTCGACACGCTGGAGAAAAATTAGCAGCAGCAAAAAAAGAATTCGACAGTATGTTAAAACAAGGTATTTGCGTTCCATCAACTAGCGAATGGGCAAGACCACTACATCTCGTGCGAAAAAAGGTGGAAATTGGTGCGCTTGTGGTGACTACCGACAGAGTCACAGTGCCCGACAGGTATCCCATTCCGCATCTCCGATACTTCACATACTTAATGCATGGCTGCACTGTGTTCACAACACTGTATCCCACGCAAGCATACTACCAGATTCCAGTAGCAACTGGAGACCGACCGAGCGGTAGTAACACCCTTTGGCCTCTTCGAATTAAACGTAATGACATTCGGCCTATGTAACGCTGCACAGTCATTTCAAAGGTTAATGGATTACATATTTCGAGACTTGCAGTTTTGTCATAATTACATCGGCGATATCTTGATAGCATCTAAGTCCATGGAGGAACACAAAAAACACCTAACAATGGTGTTCGACCGTCTCAGACAGCACGGCTTTTCAATTAATGTCAACAAATGTTCGTTTTGATAACATGAGGTGGTCTACCTCGGACATACAATCGACAGAGCAGGAATTAAGCCAACCACTCAGCGCATAGAAGCAATGCGGAACTACCCGAAACCACAAACAACGGAACTCTTATAGGCTAAACATTCCTCGAGCTTCGGAAATTCAGGCTCCACTAATCGCCCTCACGGCGGGAGCGAAAAAGAACGACAAAGGTTCGGTGGGATGGAATGAAACAACATCAAAAGCCTTTGATGACTGTAAAATGGCATTGATAGATGTCGTCCAGCTGGCATACCCAGCAATGGAGGCTGCTTTAACTATTCGCTGCAATGCATCTGATCAGGCAATAGGGGCGGCACTGGACCAATCTATACGGTATGACACTACCTTTAGGGTTCTATACGGCTAAACTCAGTAAGGCTGAACGAAACTATAGCGCCTACGATCGCGAACTATTAGCTATCTTCAAACGTATACGATTCTTTAAACATCTGTTCATTCGCGTTAGATCAAAACTCTGATAAGGCTTCGCCCCGGCAACAACACACTTCAGTATGTCAGTCAGTTTACCATCACGATAGTACATACACCGGGACATACAAACACGGTAGCCGATGAGCTGTCGCGGATTAATATCATAAACCTCCATGTGAGCATATCAGCTAGAGAGATCGAAGACGAACAACATAACGATCAGGAACTACACCATCTGCTACGTTCAAGTTCAACATCTCATACGAAAACTCAAAATTGATGATTCAGATGCCGAGTTGTACTGTGATGTATCGACAGGCAAGGTAAGACCATAAATACCCCGTCACTACGACGAAAAGTGTTCGACCTAATTCACAACATCTCGCACCCCAATGGACGAGCCACACAAAAGCTCGTAAGTCAACAATACGCGTGGCCGCATATGAATCGTGACAGTATCCGGTGGGTACGTACATGTTTGTCTCGCCAACGTAGCAAGGTACACCGTCATGAAAGAAACATTCCGCAACACATCGAGGTACCAAGTGAATGTTTCAAACACGCTCACGTTGACATGATAATCATACCATTTTGCGACGGATACAGATACTGCCTAACGATAATCGATCGCTTCACCCATTGGCCCGAAGCAATACCGCTAAAAGATATCTATACCGATACAGTAGCAAAGGCATTTTTCGCCGGATGGGTAAACCGCTTCGGAGAACCAGCTACTGTTACCAGTGATCGAGGCTCACAATTTGAGTCAACATTTTTCAACGCATTCACGCAACTCATAGGATGTAACCGAACTCGAACGACAGTTTGTCACCCATCATCGAATGGTATGGTCGAGCGTTGGCATAGGTCCCTCAAAGCGGCAATACGGTGCCACGCCTCATCAAATTGGGTAACTGCCAGTGGTGTTGATCGGTCTTCGCACAAGTTTCAAAGACGACATTAAAGCCAGCACAGCAGAAATTCTTTACGGAACAACACTAAGGTTATTAGGGGCATTTTTCATCGACGTCGAAATGGGGCCTCATCCACAACATTTTGTCGAAGAATTTCGAAACTTCGTGCGTACAGTCCGCTCGTCACCTACCGCGCAGCATTCTTCATCGACATCGAAATGGGGCCTCATCCACAACATTTTGTCGAAGAATTTCGAAACTTCGTGCGTACAGTCCGCTCGTCACCTACCGCGCATCACAATAGATCTCGAGCATTCAAACATTCTAGTCTTCATAGTTGTACTCATTTGTTCGTAAGAGTAGAGGAAGTAAAAAACCACTTGAACAACCGTATATAGGTCCATATGAAGTGCTCGAGCGCATATCGGACTATTTATTCAAGATTGACGTTGATGGTAAAGCAACCACAGTATCAACAGAAAGGCATTTATTGAAACAGAAAATCAGAATACGAATGGCACTAGTAACTCAACTATAGTGCCATCAACGAGCAATTCCAGGAGTCCAAATATACCGCGCACATACTCCAGAAGTCGGCAGTGCAACGATCCGTGACTTCTCAGGTGCATCGAAGTCACTCCTGGGGGGCTACTGTGGCAACATGCTCACTTTTCTACATGACGGCAACCCGTTTTGGGCTAATGACAGACACTTAAACTCAACGAACGACGCAGAAGGGTAATCAGAAGAAGAACGTTTACACAAGATTATCCAAACTTCGTTATTATTAGTTTTAAGAGTATTATATATTAAATGTTACGTTTGATCAATAAACATATTATCTAACGTGACTGTTGGGTCAGGCATATACATAAATATAAACCTTCATCGTGTCACAGAAAATGTAATGTTGGGTCATTGGTCATATTGAACTTGATGCTGGGTTGCATATATTACATACATATACGTATATATACACAACTGTATTTACTCATATTTAAAATATCATAACTTTGGAGTTCTTTAAATTGTAAGCATTAAGTAACTGAATTACTCTTATACAAATATGTATGTATGTATCATTACAGCTAGAACCATTCTCTCTATTGTTATATTTCATATTATGCTTTGTGCTATATTTGTCATAGCTTCATGAATTTAATTGCTTGACTAATAAACGAGTTCGAAGTCCGACAGCAGACATCACGGGTATTTTAATTTTAAACGGTTTCACCCCCACAATATTTGCAGGTCAGAAAATATTTCTGAACAAAGATTTTGGCGCCCAACGTAGAGCCTGTGATTGGCTTTGGAATTAAATCCCGTGAAGTTTCGGTCCCTTCATTGCATGCAAATACGGACATCGGCTGGATTTACAACGTATGTAGTACATAACATTTCTGGTACGTACTCCATCGACGCCGCTATTTTGTTTGCTATTGCCGCAAATCAACAAGTCATCGCTATAGGAGCGCTGTCGTTGATACATATTACGCCACAGGGGCGTTGTTGTTGTTAGCGGTAAGTTAGTATCGCACCACTTTTCTAAATCATTGCCGATAACGGTGGTTGCAATCACGCCACCATATGCTAAGCAGCTTTATATATTCTATATATCGTCGTACAAACATTTGTACCTACATAAGTACTTCCTCGCTTCGAATATTCTCGTCATCGGCATCTTATTTTTAATAATCTTGGCCATCGCCTAAATCAACTTGCCTGCCTTTAATACCTGTACAGGGGTATAAAAATATTGTAGTGCCTTACATACATACTGACATTTATACGTTGTTAGCCCTTCTACACAACAACGTATAAATTTTTTGGATTTTATTTTGGATTTATTAAATAAAATAAGTCATTAAACATTTGTTCTTGATACCACAAAAATGGGGAATCTCGAAGCTCTCAAGCAGCAACGCACTAATCTCCGTCGGAATATATCGCGTATTCGTAGTACAGTTGATACTAAACTTTCAATCTCGCCAGCTGAATTGAATTGTCGCTTAGCGATTTTGGAAGCGTATTTTAAGCAGGTAATGACAGTCATTGAAAACTTAGATCCAGACGAAGCGCAGCGCGACACCAGAAGCGAGATTGAAGACACGTATATCGCTATTAAGGTTTGTATCAAGGATCAATTGGGGGCTGAGGGTGACAACTCAACCATTGCTGACACTTCGACATGAGTCTCTCATTCAACTTCAATGAAGCTACCCCGGCTATCATTACCAACATTCGATGGCAAGTATTCAGAATACAAAAACTTCATAACGTCGTTTAAGACAGTCGTTGACAATCAGCCTAGTTTATCCTCTATCGAAAAGTTTAACCAACTGATTAATTGCTTAAAGGGAGCGGCCTTAGAAACTGTAAAGGCATTTCAAATCTCGTCTGAAAATTATCCGAAGGCGCTTGAACGTCTCAAGGATCGCTATGACAACCCTACTCTTGTCTTTTTGGACAACATAAATTCACTTTTTAACTTGCCAAACGTTTCCAAATCTAATGCGCAACAATTGCGGAGTCTCATAGACAACGCTTCCACCCTATATAATTCATTACTGTCACTTGGTTCTGAGTCACAAATTGCTCAGGCAATGCTCATATCGATTGTTATGGACAAGGTCGATCAGGACACGAAGAAGAAATGGAATGAGTTTTTAGACTTTCGAGATCTCCCGACATGGGTATCATGCGTTGGGGTGGTGGAACGGCGTTGCCAATATTTAGAATCTATAGGTAAGGCCGGTGTAGATATGCATTCGAGTCAACCAGCGGTGAGTAAACCACGCAACCAAAAACCACAACGACAAGGGTTGACCTTCAACTGCACATCCCAAGCCTGCCTTGTCTGCTCAAATACGGAACACAGAATCTTCAAATGTCCACAATTTATTGCAACTACATTAAATCAACGCTATGATACAGCAAAAAGATTGAGCCTTTGTATTAACTGTCTTGGTAAAGGTCATCAGTCTGCGAAATGTCCATCATTGAAAAGATGCCGATCGTGCTCTCGTCCACATCACACGCTGTTGCATCGCGATGTTAGTAACACTACTTCATTGCCTGCACAAGTGGCATCTCAACACATAACGACTGTACAGCAGAGTTCAGATGCAGTAGTTCACACACATACAGAATCTTGTTTGAATCGAATCATATTAGCTACAGCTTTAATTCTGGTTAAAGATGCAACCGGTCGTTATAAAATTGGACGCGCATTACTGGATTCCTGCTCGCAGGTAAACTTTGTATCTGACGAGTTCGCACAAACACTTCGTTTGCCCCGTAAGAGAAGCAACTTGGAAATTCGCAGCATTGGAGATTCGAAAACACAAGTTAAGCATCGTACGGCCACAACAATAAAATCACGCTTCACAGAACTGGAGTTACCTCTTGATTTTTGTGTTACATCCCATATTGCCTACCACCCCGTGTCAGAAATCGACATTTCATCATGGGATCTGCCCAAAGATGCGCAGTTGGCTGATGAAGGGTTTAACAAGTCGCGACGCATTGACTTGCTCCTTGGCACTGAAGCCTTTTTCGAGATTCTATCCGTTGGACAGGTGAAACTTGGTCCAAACTTGCCTGTTTTGCAAAATACCCTCTTGGGATGGGTGGTTTCCGGTCGCTGTGATACTAAACCCACAACCCCCCATAGCTACGTACTATCCCTGGACAACTCCATAAACCAAAACGTCGAGCGACTGTGGCGTATCGCAGACGTTAGCAGACCTGATGATACCTACACTCCTGAACAGCGCAGATGTGAGGAGTTCTTTAAAAACACCATTCGTCGAGAAAGTGATGGCAGAATCGTGGTTCGTCTTCCATTCAAGGATGATCCCAGCTCGCTAGGTCATTCATATGAAACTGCGCGCAGACGCTTTGAAGCTCTTGAACGTCGCTTAATCCGTACACCAGATGTTAAGCAACAATATACAGATTTTATGTTAGAGTTCGAACGTTTGGGACACATGAGCTTGGTGAGTACTCCGAATCTAAATGTCCCGCATTACTATATTCCCCACCACTGTGTACTTAAGCCGAACAGTACGTCAACTAAGCTACGGGTCGTCTTTGATGCCTCCTGTCAGACTACGTCACAAAGGTCACTAAACGACTTGTTGATGGTCGGACCAACCATACAGCCCGACCTATACACACTTCTCTTACGTTTTAGGTTGTATCGCTATGTAATTACTGCCGATATCGTAAAAATGTTCAGACAGGTTCTCGTGGATGAGGAGGATCGCAAGTTCCAATATATACTCTGGCGAAATAGTTCGAATGAATCGCTTTGCACATATAAACTCAATACAGTCACTTACGGTACCGCCACCGCTCCATATCTTGCCATACGCAGCATGACGTATTTGGCCGACACCTATGCGGACAAGTTTAAAATTGGTGCTGCCGCCATAAAATCGTCGTTTTATGTAGATGATTTTATATGTGGAGCAAACACTATTGATACTCTTCGCGCAATCAAAACAGAAGTTACCGAAGTACTTCGTCGTGGCAGATTTGAACTTGCAAAATGGCATTCAAACTACAGTGAATTTGTCAATGATTGCACTATCAAGGAGCTGAATCTGGACAACACTATAACTAGTACTTTGGGTTTAAGATGGAATCAACAAGAAGACGTGTTTATGTTCTCACTGGTGCCAAAGCAGTCATTCAACGTTATCTCTAAACGCTCAATACTGTCAGTGGCTTCATCACTATTCGATCCATTGGGATTAGTGTCACCTATCATAATAGTGGCAAAAATTATTTTACAAGAACTGTGGCTACTTAGGCTGCAGTGGGATGAATCCGTCCCACACAATGTCCACACTGCATGTACATCGTTTCTCTTATCGCTTTCGTCGTTGGAGTCGCTTACAATACCACGATTTTGTCTACAACCACACTCTGAGAGTCTTCAGTTGCACGGTTTCTGCGATGCATCAATCAGAGCCTATGGATGTTGCATCTACGCCCGTGTGATTCGCCCTAATGGCGAAGTTGAAGTGAAGCTTGTTACGTCGAAATCACGTGTTGCACCAACGCGAAAGCTATCGCTCCCAAAATTGGAATTGTGTGGCGCCCATTTGTTGGCGCAACTTTTCGCCAGGATTAAGACGAACTTTGATGAAAGTAAGTATTTAAAATTCTTGTGGTGTGACTCACAAATCGTGCTATATTGGATTCAGCAACACTCCGCCACACTGTCCACGTTCGTTGGTAATCGAATATCTGAAATACAGGAGCATGCCTCCAACTGCCATTGGAAATATGTTCCATCCCATTTTAACCCCGCCGATATAATATCAAGAGGTTGTACTGTGGATAATCTTAAGAAGTCGATATGGTTCTATGGCCCTGCCTATTTAATGCAAAACCAAGACGAGTGGCCAACGCACAAGCTGGGGGACATTGATCAAAACATCGTTGACTCGGAAAGGCGCATATCGGTCTTCGTTGTCACTAACATTTCAAACCATCTACTCGAAGTTATCTACAACATCAGTTCGCATAACCATTGTTTGCGCATTGTAGCCTGGATGCTTCGGTTTTACTATACCAGCAGAAAACTGCGTACTTTTGACACACCTTATCCGTCGCCACAAGAATTACTACGTGCAATGCATTGTATTATTTGGAACTTGCAGACCAAATATTTCTCCGCTGAGATACAAGAACTCCGCAAAGGAAGAGAGGTCAGTAGTCAACTTAAGTTTTTAAATCCCTTCTTGCAGGAGACTGATGGCTTTGCACTGCTTAAAGTTGGAGACCGCTTGGAGTTGGCAAACGTTGAATACACCCAGAAACATCCGATATTACTTCCAGGTAAAGACGACTTTGTCCGGCGATATGTTGAATTTCTTCGCCGTCAAAACTATCATGCCGGCCCAAAGGCCCTAGTTGGCCTAATACGCCTACGATTCTGGATTGTTAATGCACGAGAAGTAGCACGCCGCGTCGTTCGCTCATGTGTACACTGTGTTCGCTATCGACCAACCCTGGAAAGGCAAATAATGGGTAACCTACCCGTAGAACGACTAACGCCATCGAGACCATTTTCGAGATGTGGTGTGGACTTTTGCGGTCCGGTAAACACGTACCTGCGTATAAGAGGAAAGGTTCCCTACAAGACCTACATCGCCATTTTTATATGTTTTGCCACGAATGCCGTGCATGTTGAAGTGGTATCTGATTTGTCGACTGATGCATTCATCGCGGCATTGAAGCGCTTGGTGGCCAGGCGCGGTCTTCCCTCTGACATATTTTGCGATAACGCAACCAACTTCACAGGTGCCAGCACCAAATTGGAGGCACTCAAGAACTTTTTATTCAAGGACGAAACAATTCATTCGATCAACAAATTTTGTCTAAATGAATTCATCAACTTTCATTTTATTCCTCCCAGGGCCCCCCATTTCGGCGGATTGTGGGAGTCAGCTGTAAAAAGCGTCAAAGGGTTACTCAACCGAACTTTAATGAACACACGGCTCACATACGAAGAGCTAACCACTGTTGCAGCAGAAGTAGAAGCGATTTTAAATTCCCGCCCTTTGTCTCCGCTTTCTTCGGATCCAAATGACTTGGATGCACTCACACCAGGCCATTTTCTCATCGGTGGTGCTATGCGCGCATTGCCATAAAATCCAGTTATAGAGTTGGATCATTCGGAACACTGGCGACAAGTAAGCTCAATCAAACAACATCTGTGGCGTCGCTGGTCTCAAGAATATATCAACGAGCTTCAGGTGCGTAATACCTGGAACAAGCCATCAAGAAACCTAACCGTAGGGCAAATGGTTATCGTGCATGATGATAACACACCCCCTCAATGTTGGGTGTTGGGTCGTATTGAATCAGTGGTGGCTGGTAAGGATGGTCGTGTGCGGGTTGCCGACGTTCGTACTGCAAAGTGAATAATTCGCCGCCCTATACATAAATTAGCTTTGTTGCCAGTCTCTTGAAAGTTGGCAAATACTTTCAACGGGGCCGGGATGTTGGGTCAGGCATATACATAAATATAAACCTTCATCGTGTCACAGAAGATGTAATGTTGGGTCATTGGTCATATTGAACTTGATGCTGGGTTGCATATATTACATACATATACGTATATATACACAACTGTATTTACTCATATTTAAAATATCATAACTTTGGAGTTCTTTAAATTGTAAGCATTAAATAACTGAATTACTCTTATACACACATGTATGTATGTATCATTACAGCTAGAACCATTCTCTCTATTGTTATATTTCATATTATGCTTTGTGCTATATTTGTCATAGCTTCATGAGTTTAATTGCTTGACTAATAAACGAGTTCGAAGTCCGACAGCAAACATCACGGGTATTTTAATTTTAAACGGTTTCACCCCCACAATATTTGAAGGTCAGAAAATATTTCTGAACAAAGAGTGACTACAGTAGTATCGATATGATCAAGTACATTACATATGTATATACATACACATTTATGCGTGTTGCGAAGTGAATGCAACATAAATGGTTAAGAATGCATACGAAAAATACTCTTTCGGTACAAACATTGAACATTTTCTTAAAAAAAATTTAATTTTTTGGTATTTTTGCATGTATATGATAATATTTGTGCACTAAGGAAATTTAATTCCTCAATCTATTTTTTATGCTAATTTGTATGCTGATCGTAAAGACAAATTAAATTAGTATTAATTTTTAATGTTTTTTATGGCAGCCCTATAGGAGTTATTTTAGAGACAACAATTAGTTTTCACGAATTTTCTTATTAAAATTTCTATGTAAGTTGTTTAAGCTGTGCTAATAATTTATTTTATCATCACTATCACTACATAGTATAAAACAAAGTCACTTTGAATGCTTAAACCTTAAAACTACGCAACGGATTTTGATGCGGTTTTTTAATAGATAAATTGATTTAAGAGAAAGGTATAATAACATCCAATTGTGGAGAAATACTGCTATTTTCGAGGTTTCTAATGTGATTTCGTAAATAATTACATTTTTCCGCTTACATTACAAATTTAAGCTGAACCCTACGAGGTTTATGAAAATAATATACTAAGTATTGCACACATTGAAAAGGTCTACAGAAAACACCGCGATGGTATATGCCTATCTCTTACGGACATCCCACAATTACATTTTTTGTCACTTACTTTTTACGTCAAATAATGGGTAATTTTCGAAGCGATTTTAACCAATACAGCATTAATCCTTATCCAATTAAGGCTGGGTGCGAGTTCGCCTAAATTTTAGTTACCTAAACTAATATAAAACTGGAACTTTCCAGCAATGCAATAATTTAGGTAAAAAGCTGTCAGAACTGTGCGAGTTAAATTGACAACCTAAATTATTTTTTATACTAGGAAAATGATAAGAAAGTTTAACATTTTACCCGTTTGCAATATTTATGCATGCATAGAGTAGGGAGCACTACGATCCATGACGGGTAAATTACCTCTAGATAGAAAAAAAGAAGGTTGTAGTGGCAGGAAATTTCCCCACGATGATAGTGGCTGTTGTGAATAAAATTTGTGCAAATTTGTCTGACGTGGTCACTAATTGACAAAAAATGTGTAATCAGTGGCATGCCTTATGTCACCCACATCCTATTCCTACTTAGATAGAGGAAGACATACCTCATGATGTGCACCGCGACTCTCGGCAAAAAAGGCCCTATAAGTTGAAGTCGATAAATTTCCATGTTTTGCTGTCTTGGGAATTCCTAGCGTGGATCTCTCCCATGTCTATTTGAAGCATATGTTTCTGTATATTGCAAATACAATAAAAGTTGTTGGTGTTATTTGTATTATATTTAAGCATAAAAAACAATTTAGAATGTCAAAATAACTCGCACAGTTCTGACAGCTTTTTACCTAAATTATTGCAGTGCTGGAAATTTCCAGTGGAATATTAGTTTAGGTACCTAAAAGTTAGGCGGACTCGCACCCAGCCTTAGGTAACAATTTAGGCAAACTCGCACACAGCCTAAATACCTTAAGTACATTGTTGATTTAATAAAGATCTATATGGCCCTTTACAGCATATGATTTAAATCATCACAAAGTTTAGTTTAGTTGGCTTTGAAAAACAGCTGGCATCACAGCTGTGTGCGCTCGCATTTCTTAAAAAATAAAAATAAAATCATTTCAAAAAAAGCGAAGAAACTTTCATTGCGTTCTATGATTATAGTCGCAGGTAACTAAATCGCTTGCTGCTTCAAACGTTTGTCATACTGAAAAACTTCGAGCACATTCTCTTTCAAAATATTATTCAGTGCGTTAAAAAAAAGAACTGAATATACTAGGTGACTTTTTTATGACTGTTGATTACCTTTTGATTCTAAATGGTAATTATTTCGATATTTTTACTGCGGTACATGCTAATAATATGGCAATTTGTGCATTGGTAATCAATCATACATATAGAGCTGAGTAAATTTTGTACAGAAATTATAAATTCATGTCTGGAAGAAATCGTCGTTCGAACATAGGTCGTAGTACAGTGAATGGCAGAATACTACGATCAGAAAGAGATAAAGAATCGTCAACGGAACGTGAGGCTCGCTTCATTCAGGCTCGGGATAGATACAGAGCTCATTGAGATAGAGAATCTTCAGTAGAGTGTGAGGTTCGCCGCATTCGAGATCGAGATAGGCATACGGTTCAGAGGGACAGAGAATCGTCAGTAGAGCGTGAGGTTCGACTCAATCAGCTTTGGAATAGATAGAGAGCTGAGAGAGAGAGAATCCTTAGTAGAGCGTGAGGTTAGGAGCAGCTGCAAATATATTTTATTGCAGATCCATATACACAAGCATCTACGTGGTGTTCAAGTATTGCACAGCCAATTGATAGAGATTTGATAAGATCCCTCCAAGATATGTTACATTCTCATAATTGCTACATACAGTCTTTCAAAACTGCGATTGAAGTGTTCCAGCAGATACTCCTGACTTTAATGTCGTAATCCATGCAAATAAAGTTCATGTTGGAGAACACAGAGAACGATACAATGCGCCTTCCACGAGTGAAGTAGCGGTGGCGATAGCTAGACGGCAATTTGATATATGCGATATTGTATTGCATAGTCGTGATGATAATTTGCAAAAAATTTCAGAGTTACACAGATCTTATGACAGCTTACAATATCCTTTGATGCTATGTCGTGGTGAAAATGGTTATGCCATTAATGTTTCTCAAGTTACCCATTACTCTCCGTAAAACAGTGTCATGTATGAACTACTATTGCTACCTTATAATGACATAACAGTTGCAACACTTTGCTTAGATATGGAATGTTAACAAACCAATACTTGGTAGATCAATATGCGAAAATTTAATCTGAGAGATTGGCCTACATCCGTAATAACCAAACTAAATTGAGAGCCGAAAATTACGTTCATCTTCAGGATGCTTTACAGGCGAATGAACACCGCAACGGAATTGCGCGGATGGTTATACTACCTTCATCATTCGCAGGTGGACTTCGATATTTACACGAAAAATCGTAGGACGCCATGACTTACGTCAAAAATTACGGCAAACCTGATTTATTTATGTTGGAGACATGAGCCCAAATTTAATTGACCTATAAATTGTAGTATACAATGATTTTACAAAATTTATTTGTAACATGAAGTATTGAAATATTAACTATTTTTAAGATACTTACCTTTTGCTAAAAATACTTACCTAATGAAATATTAACTATTTTTAAGATACTTACGTTTGCTAATATACTTACCTAATGAAATACTCTGCAAATGTGTTAAAATACTTACCTTAATGAACCACCCTCTAAACAAAGAATCTATAAATTTTTGCTTATTGTAATTACCTTGCACTCAACTTTGTACATTCCTTTTACATACATACGAACATATAAATAGTTACCGTTTCCTAGCTGCGCAGGAGGCTGAACATTTTATAGCTTAATATGTAAGTTTTTAGTTCGCTAATTACCGTCGATCGATCCGCCACTATTCGCAGAATATTTAATGCTAACAATCGTGAAAGTTCAGTGAAGTAAAAGTTATTAAATCTACACATATAAATAAGTTAAAATCAGTCGTGGACATTAACTTATATATAATAGTTTCTTTAAATAAATTTATATTATATTTGGTGAAGGAAGTGCCGTGGGTTTTAATTTGGAAAGGAAGACTACTGAAATCCCCTACCCATATACCCTGAAACTTATCCGTGGTCCGTTGACGCCATTGGAACAAGCGACCTAAAAAGTGGAAGAAACAAAAAAAAGGAGATAAATCCAAAAGTTAAGAACAGAAAATTCTTTACAAAAATACATATTGAAAGAAAAGAATTGCAAAACATATATTAAATTAAAAAGTTTAAATACAAATATACATACCCGTGTTTATCATACCTATATACGTGAATACTTACCTTATTACCCTTTATATTACGCAGGAGACTGAAAATTTTATAGCTTAATATGTAAGTTTTTAGATCGCTAATTACCGTCGATCGATCCGCCACTATTCGCAGAATATTTAATGCTAACAATCGTGAAAGTTCAGTGAAGTAAAAGTTATTAAATCTACACATATAAATAAGTTAAAATCAGTCGTGGACATTGAGTTATATATCTTTAAATAAATTTATATTATATTTGGTGAAGGAAGTGCCGTGGGTTTTAATTTGGAAAGGAAGACTACTGAAATCCCCTACCCATATACCCTGAAACTTATCCATGGTCCGTTGACGTCATTGGAACCAGCGACCTAAAAAAGTGGAAGAAACAAAAAAAGGAGATAAATCCAAAAGTTAAAACAGAAAATTCTTTACAAAAATACATATTGAAAGAAAAGAATTGCAAAACATATATTAAATTAAAAAGTTTAAATACAAATATACATACCCGTGTTTATCATACCTACATACGTCCATACTTACCTTATTACCCTAGTCAGTAAAAAGAAGAAAATTTAAGGAAAACAACAAAAACGTACAAATTAATAAATATATAAAATACTTACCCGGTACGCGGCGCGCATATAAAGAAATAAAAGTGCAAAAGCTATAAAAGTGAAAAATAAAAACTAAGTAAAAGTGCTAAGCTAAGAGGTACATACATATAGATACATATATATACAAAGTAAACGCTGAAAATAAGAGTGAGAAAAGCTGTGGAAGAAAGAAAGGTAATAAAAGATTAAATAAAAAGTGCAAAAATATATATATGTGAAAAGATTTAAATAAAGTGTTGCAAATAAAAGTAAAGAAAGCATATATATTGCAAAAATAAATAAGTTAGAATACAGAAAAGAACAAAAAAGGTTTGCTTTATAAAATATTTTCCTCGAGTGAAGAAAAAAAAATAAGTTAAAGTGACCTGTCTACGGCACGGACACACATAGCGCATAAACACACATACAAGAAAAAGCGCTCGAAAAAGGGCACAGAGGCAAATTTGCATAAGGAAGCAGCAGAGTTTATTATAGCCACGAGCAGTATACCTGCACAAGTCGTACGCCAACAACAACATACACAGCACACTCAGCGCAGCAAAACAGGTGACAAACAAGAGTACCGAGGATGCCAAAGTAAGTACACTTTTGCACAAAAGTAAAATACGCATAATATACCCAAGTACAGCAAAATACTCCCCCCGCGATCGTTATATTAAACCGTTCGTTTTATCAAAAAAAAAAAAAACCGCATTACCTTGTTATATAAGCAAAAAGGTACAGTCTCAACTTAGCTCCCCCTTGTTCATGCGTATACATATGTATAAAGCATAAATTAAAAGTCAAGCGGTAAATTTCATCCAGGAAATTCCATAGGGGTAACCCAAAAAGCTATATTTGGTACTCACACATAAATACGTATACCAAGAATAACCCACATATACTCTCCCATATATTGTACTTCCGCCTGAATACTACTCTTCCACCAAAGTTAGTTGCTACCCAAACTAATTAACCGTTGCCCGTTGCATTTTTTCCGCAGCGGCGAAACACCCATACTTTTCAAATACGCACTACTCAACTTTAATATAAACTCCTCCCACTAATTTTGAGAGAAAAAATTTACACCCAAAGAATAAAATTGGGTTTGTGTTCGAAAAAAGAAAATTTTTTTTTCGATACCCCCTAATATAAATTTGACTTACACGGAAACTTGCACTCATTACCAAAAAAACCAACTACATATAACGCAATAAAATTAGTAAACCTCAACAAAATCCATACTAAAAATTGCAACACCCAAATTTAAATTTTGAAATGATGGACAAGCAGGAAAAACCAAAACCCTAGCGGCACCGGCGGGCAATACCCGGTCAAAATCCCAGTCCGATTATGAGGAATACAGCAGGTTCGAGAAAAAATTCATCTTCGCAGTCAATGCGGAAAGTTGTGGGGGATAGCGGAGATGGATCACTCTGAAAGCAGTCTCAAGACGTATTTGGAGGAACTCAACAACCTTGAAGACGCGGTAGAAGCTGCATACGAAGCGGTACACCTGAGCAGAACTGAGGAAAAATTCAGGACGGCTTGCGAGGAGACATACGACGGCACTCTCGACACAGCGATGCACACAAAGCTCAGAATCCACGAGTTGATTAGCACCCACCAGCCTAATCAACAAACAGTAAACTCCATACAACAAACCCATACCCCCTCTCACCATCAACCCTGTCTAAATGTCCCCGCATGTGACACAGAAATCTTCCACGGTGGATATGAATACTGGCCGTCCTTCCGGGATATGTTTACTGCGGTCTACATAAATCACCCAAAATTATCTCAGGCCCAAAAACTCTATCACCTGTGAGCAAAAACCCGATGCAAAGCAGCTCTGATTATTAAAAAATATCAGCTAAATGATCAAAACTTCGAGCTGGCCTGGGGAGCACTCAAATCCCGATACGTAATCGGAGAATTCTCGTAGATAACTCACTGTTAGTTTCTTGACACGGTTGATACCAAGTTAGATTTTCTTAATAATAACTTGACCAGAATGTTTAATGTGCATGTGCCTATTCGTTGTGCAAGTGTTATTAACAGTTCGTGTCCCTGGTACAATTCGAGAGTTCGATCGGCTATTAAGAAACGTCAAAAATATTATGGTAAGTGGCGTAAAATTAGGACAGATATTTCCTGGTGTCGATAAAGAAGTGCGAAATGAAACAACAGCTATTATCAGGCAGGCAAAGTGTAGGTACAATAAATCAAAGCTAGATCCCTCACTTCCATCCAAGGAGTTGTGGAGAAACTTAAAAAGGTTTAAAATACATGCCAAGGATACTACTAAGTGTGAAATAGATGTGGATGAACTAAATGACTTTTTTGTTAGCACTAACAATGACGTCAATGCTCCAGCCCTGCTAAAAGATTACTCCTCCTATTTCGGCCCTGATAACAAATTTCAATTTGATACAATTGGCGAGGTTGATGTTTTGAAGTCTTTATTAAGTATAAAATCGAATGCTTTGGGGGAGGATGGAATCTCTCTAAGATTTATTAAGATCGTAATGGAGTTTATACTAGGTCCGCTTACTCACATCATAAATTTCTGCTTCACCTCTTCATGTTTTCCCACGATGTGGAAGAAAGCAATTATTCTTCCTATTGCAAAAAAAACTAATGCTACGTGTGCAGGTGATTGTAGGCCTATCAGCATACAGCCTACATTTTCGAAGGTATGTGAAAATTTAATGGCAGCACAAATTTCTTACTTTATCCAGCAAAATAAATTACTCAGTCCGTTGCAATCTGGCTTCAGACCAAAGCACAGCTGCTCTACAGCAATGGTTAAAGTATTGAATGATATAAGAATTAGTTTTGATACTGGCGACCTAACACTTCTTTGTTTACTAAATTTCTCCAAAGCATTTGATTCTGTGAATCATAAGCTGCTATGTACGAAGCTGAAGTATTACTTCGGATTTGAGGATAGCTCAGTCAAGCTTATTGCCAGTTATCGTAAGGATAGAACGCAGAAAGTTAAACCAGGAAATTCTTTGTCGCAGTCTAAACCTGTGTATGCTGGCGTACCGCAAGGGTCGGTCCTTGGTCCACTTCTGTTTAGTCTATTTGTGAATGATATTTTTGATGTGTGCCAGTATGTCAATATTCATGCATATGCCGATGATATGCAGTTACATTTGTCAAGTCGTATCGGTCTTGTTGAAGATTTATGTTTCAAAATTAATAATGATCTGTCTGCAATCTCTCTTTGGGCTAGTGAAAATTCGTTGTGTTTGAATGCATCCAATTCTTATGTCTTGCCTATATGTCATAGTGTTGTATATAATATTGATCTTCCTGCGTTGTATATTGGAACTAGTCCAATTTAATTTTTTTGGCAGAGTAAAAAGTCTAGGTTTTATTGTGAACTGTAAACTTACTTGTAGTGACCATGTCAACAGGGTAGTTACCAACGTTTATGCCATATTACGGAAGTTAAGAGTCTCGGCCCCATTCACACCCGTTGAAACCAGGCGAAAACTTGTGCTGCAGTTAATTATGCCACTTATAACGTACGCTGATACAGTATATGGTAAGATGGACTCAGTGTCATACAACAAAGTTGCTGTAGCGTTTAACAATACTACGAGATACGTTTACGGGATTGGTAGATAAGCCCACATATCTGCCTGGCGAACGAAAATTCTTGTGTGCAGCCTTGAAAATTATCTAGCCGCCAGGAATTGTATCTTTATATACAAATTATTATTGTGGAAGACACCAAATTACTTATTCGAAAGGTTGAGACCAGTGAGATCACTGAGACATCAGAGTCTGGTCGTACCATCGCACAATTACTTAACTTCATCTAGATTTTTTTTTCATTAGCGCGGCTAAATTATGGAATTCAATCCCAGATAATGTGAGGGCTGGACTAAATAGATTCAACTACAAGGATGTAATACTCAAGTACTTCAAAGCCGTATGAAAACAATGCAAAAACATTGTAAAAGTGTTTAAAATACCTGTTTCTCTTTTCTTTTCCCTTTTCCCACTTTGATCTTGACTATCTTTTCTTTCGTTAAGGTTAGATGTATTCTAAATTTGTTATTTAGATTTAAGTTAGAATATACATATTTACACTGTTTTATGTTTAATAACCTAGTTGAAGTACTTCTAAAAGACTATATCGGGTCTTACTCTGTACTAATTTGGTAAATAAATAAATAAATATAAATATATAAATATATAACCAATTATAGACCCTATTTAATATGCCCACAGTTTATTCTGAAAATGGTGAAAGAATTCAAGAAATTCAAACCACCATAAATAACTGTATCTCGACCCTACATGCGAGCGATGTCTCAACTGATAACTGGGACCCCATCCTCGTATTCTTATGCTTATCAAAACTACCTGATGAAACCCTAGCACTTTGGGAGCAATCACTCGACTCTAGAAAGGAGCTACCACTTTGCTCGGAGATTGCCAAATTTCTCACGACTAGGTACGAAGTGGTAGAACGACTCGGCACATATAGACCCAATAAACCCCGAGCTTCTAACTCTAGTTTCAACCACAGATCTTCGACGCCGCAAAACCAGTCGAATTTCAGGAATAAGACCCAAACATTCCATGTGGATTCAAAGAGGTAACCCTCATGCAAACTCTGCAATCTGAATCACTCATTAATGAGCTGTATACAATTCAGAGATCTCTCAACTCAAGAGCGAAGCAAATTCGTAAAAGAAAACAATTATTGCACAAATTGTTTAGCTTGCTCACATTTGGGAAAATATTGTGGTAGCAATTTCACTTGTGTATATTGCCAAAAACGACATCACCCTTTCCTAAATTTTCAAACAAACTCCAGCCCTCAAAACTCAGCACGGAGACAACAAAGGAGCAAGGCGCAACGCCTAGTTGAAGACCCAGACAGAGCATCAACTTCAAAAGATGCCAGTCGAACCCAATCAACTCAAAACCCATTCAAGAAAAACACGACATCGACTCACTTCGCAAGTAGTAGCGAAACCACCCTCTTACCCACAGCATACAAAAACTACTTCAACTGCTAACCAAAGAAACTCATTATAAAATATCGGGAATGGGAGGTTCGGTAGTTCAAAATTCGAATAAGATCTGTGAAATAACTCTCTGCTCGGCGGATCTGAAAAAGCAAATTTATACCCAAGCCATTTTACTCCTTAAATTGACTCATTTCTTACCCAGCTTCAAAGTGTCGACAGTAAATTTGATGGAAATTGCAACATTGCCACTCGCTGACCCTCAATGTTTCACACCCTCATCGACATGGTTATAGGCAGCGATCTTACTCCCCAAATATTAGTCCAAGGGTTACAAGCCAACGTAAGTGGCTCTTTAATAGCCCAAAACACTATATTTGGGTGGATACTCAGCGGACCCATTAAAGAGACTATAAATACATTATCGACTCAAGTACTCGAGAGTCCGGATGATACTCTCCGTAAAATACTCCAGCAGTTCTGGCATCAGGAAGAGCTACCCATGACTCAAGCTCTTTCAGAAGATGACAAATTTTGCGAGGAATTCTACCGCAAAACCACCCACCGCCAAGAAGATAGTAGATATGTTGTGAAACTACCATTTAAGAGGGAATTTCCAAACACGCTTGCCCTGGGACACTCACGTATTGCTGCACAACAACAATACCGCAGCGTTGAAAGATCCCTCGAAAAAAGTCCAGATCTAAGAGAAAAATACTCAGAAGTTTTGGAAAAATATATCACCCTTAACCAGATGAGCCGTTTATTTTGAAAGTTGCATAAGTCATTTCCAACTCATGGTCTTAAATGTATTGTTATTTTTGAACGAATATATATATAGATGGTTCTACAATTATAAAATAATAATAAGAATTGCATCTTTTGGATATTGGACTCTAACAAACTGGAGGCGAGGAGAGATACAAACAAATTATCACTGAACCTAAACGACATGAAATGACTTATGCCACTTTCAAAATAAACGGCTCATATGGAGGCAACCTCATCCCGCGAGGTCAAAGATAAAGGAAAGTGTCTTTCCTTCTATCTCCCCCATCATGCGGTATTAAAACCCGACAGCAAAACAACGAAGGTGCGCGTTGCCTTCAACGCATCTAGGACTACCCGTTCTGGAAACTCCTTAAATGACGCTATACACTCAGGCCCCATACTCCAAAACGACTTAATGCTCGTCCTACTCAAATGGAGATTTTTTATGTACGTATTTAACGGCGACATCGAAAAGATGTAACGCCAAATACTCGTTCATAAAGAAGATCAGGATTTTCCAATAATTCTCTCCCAAAGATCTCCACAGCTGCCGATGGAGGACTTCAAATTAAAGACAGCGACAGTCAAAAATTCACATTTGAAGAATTTACTACCCTACTCACTCGAATCGAAGCCGTTCTCAACTCTAGACCGCAATCTCCGATGTCGCAAGATCCAAATGATTTACCCGCTCTAACTCCCGGACATTTCCTCCGTGATGCTCCAATACTCGCGTTACCCGAACCCAACTCATTTTAGTACGCGCTGGAAAAATGAATATCTCAAAAAACTTCATAAGCATACTAAATGGAAAACTCAGCAGACAAACATCAAAGAAGGTGATCTAGTCGTCGTGAAAGATGACCTTTTCCCCCGAATGAATGGCGACTCGGGCGCATCATTCGACTCCACCCTGACTCGGACGAAAACGTTCGAGTAGTAGATGTCCGAACTCAAGACGGAATATACAAACGCCCCATAGCAAAAGTGTGTGTACTCCCCTAGCAGAATAAATTCTTCACATTCACCGTATATATCTCTTCAAACCGTGTCAGCTCTAGGGATTCATATCACAGCCTACTCTCTACACCCATACTCACTTGACACCCTTTATTTTGACTTCTCTTTTCAGGCCACGTTATGTAAACTTCAGCACTTGCCGGCTGTGTTGCCAAAGGCATTCGTTGCGCTACTGCCATGCGTTTATGGATATGACCCCGGACGAACGCTATGAGTCGGTGCGGGCTCACAAATACTGCATAAATTGTTTTGTAACATCCCATGTTACGGGCGCATGCAGCTCCCCTGATAGCTGCCGCCGATGTGGCCTCGCGCACCACACGCTGCTTCACCGTGAGCGGCCAAAGGAAGAACGCCGGAAACGATTCAACAATAAACCTCTGACTCCAGCCCCCAAAACGAAGACAATAAGACGACTGTAATTTTAAAACCAAAGAAGAAACGGGCAGACAATAATACCACTCAGAATCGCTTGAGGAATTTGTTTTCAACAGCAGTTCACACTTTGGAGGTGATGCAGAAGTTGATGCTTCCCTCATCGGAGCAGGCCGGCCGCCATGTTGGAGACATGAGCCCAAATTTGATTGACCTATAAATTGGCGGCCACCGTGGTGTGATGGTAGCGTGCTCCGCCTACCACACAGGACGCCCTGGGTTCAAACCCCGGGCAAAGCAACATCAAACATTTTAGAAATAAGGTTTTTCAATTAGAAGAAAATTTTTCTAAGCGGGGTCGCCCCTCAGCAGTGTTTGGCAAGCACTCCGGGTGTATTTCTGCCATGATAAGCTCTCAGTGAAAACTCATCTGTTTGCAGATGCCGTTCGGAGTCGGCATAAAATCATGTAGGTCCTGTCCGGCCATTCTGGAAACTCGTTAAATGACGCTATACACTCAGGCCCCATACTCCAAAACGACTTAATGCTCGTCCTACTCAAATGGAGATTTTTTATGTACGTATTTAACGGCGACATCGAAAAGATGTAACGCCAAATACTCGTTCATAAAGAAGATCAGGATTTTCCAATAATTCTCTCCCGAAGATCTCCACAGCTGCCGATGGAGGACTTCAAATTAAAGACAGCGACAGTCAAAAATTCACATTTGAAGAATTTACTACCCTACTCACTCGAATCGAAGCCGTTCTCAACTCTAGACCGCAATCTCCGATGTCGCAAGATCCAAATGATTTACCCGCTCTAACTCCCGGACATTTCCTCCGTGGTGCTCCAATACTCGCGTTACCCGAACCCAACTCCGAGAACCTTTCGCTCATCAACAAATGGCAAAAACTACAAGTTCTACACCATCATTTTAGTACGCGCTGGAAAAATGAATATCTCAAAAAACTTCATAATCATACTAAATGGAAAACTCAGCAGACAAACATCAAAGAAGGTGATCTAGTCGTCGTGAAAGATGACCTTTTCCCCCGAATGAATGGCGACTCGGGGCCATCATTCGACTCCACCCTGACTCGGACGAAAACGTTCGAGTAGTAGATGTCCGGACTCAAGACGGAATATACAAACGCCCCATAGCAAAAGTGTGTGTACTTCCCCTAGCAGAATAAATTCTTCACATTCACCGTATATATCTCTTCAAACCATGTCAACTCTAGGGATTCATATCACAGCCTACTCTCTACACCCATACTCACTTGACACCCTTTATTTTGACTTCTCTTTTCAGGCCACGTTATGGAAACTTCAGCACTTGCCGGCTGTGTTGCCAAAGGAATTCGTTGCGCTACTGCCATGCGTTTATGGATATGACCCCGGACGAACGCTATGAGTCGGTGCGGGCTCACAAATACTGCATAAATTGTTTTGTAACATCCCATGTTACGGGCGCATGCAGCTCCCCTGATAGCTGCCGCCGATGTGGCCTCGCGCACCACACGCTGCTTCACCGTGAGCGGCCAAAGGAAGAACGCCGGAAACGATTCAACAATAAACCTCTGACTCCAACCCCCAAAACGAAGACAATAAAACGACTGTAATTTTAAAACCAAAGAAGAAACGGGAAGACAATAATACCACTCAGAATCGCTTGAGGAATTTGTTTTCAACAGCAGTTCACACTTTGGAGGTGATGCAGAAGTTGATGCTTCCCTCATCGGAGCAGGCCGGCCGCCATGTTGGAGACATGAGCCCAAATTTGATTGACCTATAAATTGGCGGCCACCGTGGTGTGATGGTAGCGTGCTCCGCCTACCACACAGGACGCCCTGGGTTCAAATCCCGGGCAAAGCAACATCAAACATTTTAGAAATAAGGTTTTTCAATTAGAAGAAAATTTTTCTAAGCGGGGTCGCCCCTCAGCAGTGTTTGGCAAGCACTCCGGGTGTATTTCTGCCATGATAAGCTCTCAGTGAAAACTCATCTGCTTGCAGATGCCGTTCGGAGTCGGCATAAAATCATGTAGGTCCTGTCCGGCCAATTTGTAGGGAAAATCAAGAGGAGCACGACGCAAATTGGAAGAGAAGCTCGAGCTTAGATCTCTTCGGAGGTTTTCGCGCCTTACATTTATTTTTGTTTATTTGTTTATAAATTGTAGTATACAATGATTTTACAAAATTTATTTGTAACATGAAGTATTGAAATATTAACTATTTTTAAGATACTTACCTTTTGCTAAAAATACTTACCTAATGAAATAGTAACTATTTTTAAGATCTGTACGTTTGCTAATATACTTACCGTTTGCAAAAATACTTACCTAATGAAATACCCTGCAAATTTGTTAAAATACTTACCTTAATGAACCACCCTCTAAACAAAGAATTCATAAATTTTTGCTTATTGTAATTACCGTGCACCCAACTTTGTACATTCCTTTTACATACATGCAAACATATAAATAGTTACCATTTCTTAGCTGCGCAGGAGGCTGAAAATTGTATAGCTTAATATGTAAATTTTTAGTTCGCTAATTACCGTCGATCGATCCGCCACTATTCGCAGAATTTTTAATGCTAACAATTGTGAAAGTTCAGTGAAGTAGAAGTTTTTAAATCTACACATATAAATAAGCTAAAATCAATCATGGACATTAAGTTATATTTAATAGTTTCTTTAAATAATTTTATATTATATTTGGTGAAGGAAGTGCCGTGGGTTTTAATTTGGAAAGGAAGACTACTACCCTTACCCAATTTTTAACTGCAACATGTAACCCGAATTGGCCGGAAATCAAAGAATATATTAACACCAATTTAACTCCATAAGACAGATACGATACAGTTAACAGAGTCTTCCATTTAAAAGTACAGAAACTACTGCACCTCATTATCAAGTCTCATATATTCAGTCCGCCGCCCTGTCATATGTACACAATAGAATGACAGAAACGTGGCTTGCCACATATACACCTGCTGGTGTGGTTAGTGAACACAATTAGACCAAACCAAATTGACTGGGAAGTTTAAACCCGAATTCTCCATGTATGCGAGATTCTAAATACAGCAAAGGATTTCCGAAGTTGTTCCAAACTCAAACAAGTACTAGCGATGACGGATATCCCAAATATCATCGACGATCGCCAGAACAGGGTTGGCAAAATACTATCGTCCGAAACCATGATATTGATAACCGATGAATCGTTCCCTATAATCCGCTCGTTTTGAAAACTTTTGATGCCCACATCAACGTTTGCAATTCAATAAAGTCAATCCAATATGTTACTAAGTATATTAATAAAAGCAGTGATCAAGCCCAAATGAAGTGGAAAAATATCAGTCTGGATGTTACATCTGCAGCTTTGAAGCAATTACCCACCTTGCACTTCATTTAGAAAATGGACAAAGAGTATATCTCACTGAGAACAATATACAAGGTGTTGTTAATAACCCGCGGGATACTATGTTGACAGCATTCTTCAAGTTATGTTCTCAAGGTGATTTCGCGAAAACACTAATATATGACAGAGTTCCAAGCTACTATACATGGGACCAGAGTTCTAAAATTTTTCAACGGCGAAAACAAGGTACTGTTTTTTATGGTTTCCCCGGAGTAAAAAAAACCGATGCTCTTGCAAAAATCTACGTGATTCATCCCAACGACAGCGAATGCTTTTATCTGAGAATGTTACTGCATATTTTAAAAGGCGCGACATCCTTTGCACACCTAAGAACTGTACAAGGTGTTGCTTACAATACTTATCAAGCAGCATGCAAAGCTATGGGACTCTTGGAAGACGATTCTCACTGGGAAAACACATTATCAGAAGCTACTGTTTGTAGTTCAGCTACATCGTTAAGATATTTATTTGCCGGCATAGTATCGTTTTGTCAAGTAACTGATTCTGGTAATCTATGGAATAAATTTCAAGAAAATATAGCCAGTAGTATTCTGATTCGGCGACGGCGAGAGTTAAACTCAGATCATATACAATATGATCAAAGCATATTAGACTAAGCATTATTTGAATTGAACAAAGTAGTGCAATTACTTTCGGGTAAATCGATCAAGGATTTTGGGCTGCCGATG
Source organism: Eurosta solidaginis (assembly GCF_040869045.1). Classification (NCBI taxonomy): domain Eukaryota; kingdom Metazoa; phylum Arthropoda; class Insecta; order Diptera; family Tephritidae; genus Eurosta; species Eurosta solidaginis. The sequence goes on along the minus strand of NC_090324.1, from coordinate 85,515,221 downwards.
CCAGCTAATACTACTAACTCAGATTTAACTAACAGTGCCGAATACACAAGAGACATATCATACGATCAAACGAGATTTTACAAAACATAGCTCAAGATGAGCCACGATTAAACATCGATCAGAAAAAAGTGTTCGCCGCATTACTATCAACAATTGATAACAATGAAGGAAAATTGTTTTTCCTTGACGACCCAGGAGGTACGGAAAAAACATTTTTAATCAATCTGTTTTTAAAAAACCGAGATCTACCGAAAAAATTGCGTTAGCTGTTGCTTTATCCGGCATTGCCGCAACGCTTTTGGAAAGAGGCCGAATCGCACACTCTACATTCAAGCTCCCGCTGAAAATCGCCACCGATGATAATAACAGCATCTGTAGTGTTTCTTTGTCACCAAGTGCTGGCGTTCACGCCTTTGGACGAGCGTCTCGCCGCTATCCGAATAAAAGCAAAATTTTTTAATATATCATTCATCTGCGCCCATGCGCCGACAAAGGAGAAAGACGATGAGGTGAAAGACACTTTTTATGAACAATTAGAACGCACATACGAGCGCTGCCCCCGTTATGATATAAAAGTCGTGCTTGGCGACTTTAACGCCAGGGTGGGCAAAGAAGGTGTTTTTGGCCCTACAGTCGGAAAGTTCAGCCTAAACAATGAAACTTCTCCTAACGGATTGAGGCTGATTGACTTTGCCGGTGCTCGAAACATGGTCATATCCAGCACGAAGTTCATGCATAAAAAGATACATCAAGCTAAATGGCTGTCTCCTGATCGAAATACTCGCAATCAGATCGATCACGTTGTGATAGACGGACGGCATGCCTCCAGTGTTTTAGATGTGCGCACGATCCGAGGACATAACATCGACTCGAACAATTATCTCGTTGCAGCCAAAATACGCACCCGCCTCAACGCGGCTAAAACCAAGGAACAAAAAACACAAGGAAAGCTAGACGTCGAAAAGCTTCAATCACAACAGACTGCCAATGATTTCGCAACTCGACTCTCACACCTGCTCTCTGAGAGCACAACTCATCCTGAAGGAATACAGGAGCAGTGGGAGCATATCTCCAAAGCACTTCGTACTGCCGCCGAGGAAAAAATTGGTTACCGGCGGCCACGAGAAAACAACTGGTACGATGAAGAATGCCGCGTTGCAACCGAAGGAAAAGACGCCGCCTACATGGCTACGTTAAAAGCGAGCGCGACAAGAGGAGTGTGTGAACGCTATCGTGAGTTGAAAAGGGAAGCGAGACGCCTTTTCAGGAAGAAAAAAACAGAAGCAGAAAGGCGTGAGTGCGAGGAGCTTGTGCTGCTAGCCACCAGGAATAACGCCCGAAAATTCTACCAAAAAATACGGCGACAGACGGAATGTTTCAAGACCGGGGCAAACTCCTGTAGGAATGAAAACGGCGACCTTGTAACTGATGTCCAAAGAGTGATTAGATTATGGAGGGAACACTTCTCTGCTCTCCTAAATGGAGGCAGCAATCCCGCAATCGATGATGATAGAATACATGTCCCCCCGCCCGATTATGACGAAGTTAGAATAGCAAAAACCAGATTGAAAAACAACAAGGCCGTGGGCGCTGATGGATTGCCTGCGGAGCTATTCAAGTACGGCGGCGAGGAGTTGGTAAGGAGCATGCAGCAACTTCTTAGCAAAATATGGGCGGACATGTGCATGCCCGACGGTTGGAATCTAAGTGTTCTTTGCCCAGTCCACAAGAAGGGGGATACTGCAAAATGCACCAACTATCGTAGAATCAGCCTTCTTAATATCGCATATAAGGTCCTTTCAAGTGTTTCTTTAATTTGATGCTGGGGAAAATTATACTAGCTGCAGAACTTAACCGCACTGGAAAAATATACTATAAAAGCGTGCAATTACGGGCATATGCTGATGACATTGATATCGTCGGACTAAACACCCGCGCTGTTAGTTCTGCTTACTCCAAACTGGAAAAAGAAGCGGTAAAGATGGGTTTGATGGTGAATAAGGACAAAACGAAGTACCTGCTGTCATCCAGCAAAGATTCAGCGCATACGCGCCTTGGCAACCACGCTACTGTTGGCAGCCATAATTTCGAAATAGTAAAAGACTTCGTTTATTTGGGAACCAGCATCAACACTAGCAACAACATCAGCACTGAAATCCAGCGAAGAATCAATGGCGAGTACCGAAGAAGATTTAATGATGAGCTGTACGAGCTATACGCAGACATCAACATAGTCCAGCGAATTAAAACGCAGCGGCTGCGCTGGCTAGGTCATGTTATACGAATGAATGATGATGTTCCGGCCAAGAAAGTGTTTCTATCGGAACCCGCCTATGGAAGCAGAGGTAGAGGGCGGTCCCCACTCCGTTGGAAGGACCAGGTGGAAAACAATTTAAACTCCCTTGCTGTGACCAATTGGCGCCGGTTGGTGGAGCGAAGGAGCGACTGGCGCGCCTTGTTGGACGGCCACAACCGTTTAGACGGTTAAGCGCCAATTATGTAAGTAAGTAAGTAAGTAAGTTTTTCTAAACAGAGCAATACAGGAACATTGATGCGTGACTGCTCATTAATAGTCTGGGATGAAACTACCATGTCAAACAAGACGTCTGTGGAAGCACTGGATAGGACAATGCGCCATTTGCACAATAAAAATTGACCTATGAGTGGATGTACAATTCTGTTCTCAGGAGATTTTCGTCAAATCCTACCAGTTGTGACCCGAGGAATACGTGCTGACGAATTAAATGCTTCCCTAAAAAGATCCAACCTTTGGCCACAAGTAAATAAATTAGAGCTTAAAATTAATATGAGGGTTTCTTCATCTTCACGTGAAAACAGGCTATTTCCAGAAATGCTGTTAAAAGTTGGCAATGGAGTGTTAACACAAAGTGAGGGAAGGATTAACTAGAAAACCTTTGTGTTGTGATAGACAACATCCAAAAGTTAGTCAACAATGTCTATCCTAACAAAGATAACATAATTTATAGGGCAATATCTTGGTTTAAAGAAAGAGCGATTCTGTCGTCAGCCAACGAACAAGTAGATGAAGTAAATAACTTGATTATTTCAAAGATTGGTGCGCCGACGAAAGTATACTACTCGGTCGATACTGTTCCCGATTTGGAAGAAACTGTTAACTTTCCTACAGATTTTCTAAACTCTTCGAACCTGTCTGGACTCCCTCCTCACAAAATGGTGTTGAAAGTGGGCTGTCCTGTTATTTTATTAAGAAACCTGAATCCACCTAAACTTTGCAATGACACGCGTTTCCTGATAAAATCACTGAAAACTTTCATATTAGAATGCACAATACTCACAGGATGTTGTACCGGAGAAGACGTATTGGTTCCCCGAATGCCTCTTGTACAATCGGATTTAACGTTTACAGTTTCCGGTAAAAATCTTTTGCAATGACTATTAACAAATCGCAGGGTCAAACCTTCAACGTTGCAGGTTTAGATTTGAGCGTTGACTGTTTTTAACATGGCCAACTGTATGTCGCTCTTTCAAGCCTCTAAAGAAAACATGTTTGTATTGTCTAATGACAATAAAACTGTGAACGTTGTATATAAATACATTCTGAAATATATTATTTGTTGCAAAAATAAAATAAATAGATAAAAATGTAAAAAGCAGTGTATTTAGCATCAGCATTGTGCCCGTGCGAAGCCGGTGCGGGTCGCTAGTATATGTATATGTACAAATTTCAATTGGTATTTAACCAACAAAAATTGCAGTTTACTTGCCTACTCAAACCCACTGTGCAAGAACAACATCAGCAAAATTTCCTCTATAGCTGAATTTACCCCGTTGTTCGCACAGATCATTGAACTTTGCGATACAGTTTAACTTACTTCCAAGTAATTTTTTCTTGTTTGGCAGCATATATAAAAACTAAAATATTCATACGTACACTCAGAGAAAAATGCCGTTCTAAAATCCAGCACCACCGGTCTCAATTCAAGCTTTTCATGTTCTTACTTTTTGGTTCTTGAAAAACGAACGACCAGTTCTTAAAACAACAACTGACACCATTTTCTTGAAAAGAGAACGGCTGGTCTTAAAATATGAACAAATGTTCTAATAATGAGAACGATGTTCTTAAATTAAGTTAAAGAAAAAAGAAATGGTACAATTCGTGTGCACGACAATGTTAAATACAACATTTGGCACAAACCGTCAAGCGGTCGTAGTAGCCCAGCGGTTATGATATTGTGGTTGCGATCGCGTGGCGTGAGTTCGATCACCGTCAAACTCAAAAATTTTTTAAAACAATTTTTTTAACTTTTATTTTTCGTTCAATTATTTTTCCTTTCACTTATGCAAAGATAATTCTCAAACTTGTTATGAAATGTTTTAAGTATATATGCAGATTACATCTTTAAATAAGAATAATTTCTCAATAAGAGAAACATTTTGGAATTTAATAAAAATTTTTTGTTATAAATATTTTTTATTTATGACAAAAAAATTATTATTAAAAAAATAAATGGGTTCTTAATGGAAAAATACTTTCCCACCAAAGATTAAGCACGAACCGTTCTTGAATTGAGACCGAAAAATGTTAAATCGGACCCAAATCGTTCTCGAAGCGTGAGAACGAAAAATCTTAAATCAAGCCCAAGTATTGCTTAAAATGAGCACAGAAGGTTTACACATCAATACCAAATTGGTCATAAAATACGAACGGTGTGCTTGGGAAAAATGTTCTTAAAACAAGCCCATCGGTCACGAGTTAAGAAAAAACGTACTTAACAGACTTTTGTCAACGAATGTTCTTGATTTTGAACTTGTTTCGTTCGTTTTAGAACGATTTTTTCTCTGAGTGTACATATATGGGTCATTATTTTAAAAATCGTACATCTGTTAGGATTTCATAATTTTGATTTAGCTCAAACGTTTTTTCCAATTTATTTGCACGAAATTAATAAACACATATATCAGGATTTCGTCGAAAAAAAATTTCTTTCAGAGATATGCATGTTTTTAGATACGACGGTTAAGCAAATTTAAGCAAACTTGTCCACATTCAAAAATCTGTAACTTTGGTTGTACTAGTCGTATCTTACTAATTTTTGTTGTATTTTGAAGGTAACAGTATTTACTTTATAACTGCATTTAAGAAATATTAAGTTTCACAAAAACAAAAGTTTTTTTTAAAAAAAGTAAATTTTTTTTAACAATTATTACAAACATGTCCAACGAATATTTTTGAAAAAATGTATATAATATGCGCTGAACTTTCATCTAAAAGAATAATTTTTTTCCAGGACGGAGACTTTTGTAGTTAAAACAAGTAAGGAAGGTTAAGTTCGGGTGTAACCGAACATTACATACTCAGTTGAGAGCTATGGTGGCAACATAAGGGAAAATAACCATGTAGGAAAATGAACCGAGGGTAACCCTGGTGTTTAGGCCACAGGCCTAAATATATCTCCCCTCCCTCGTAACATAATTTTCTTAGTTATTTTCCTTCGTTTACTACCATCCACATATGCTTGTGATCACTAATACACACAGGCATGTGTGAGTGGTGGTACGCATGTATCTTAGATTTTTACCGCTGTGAGCCCGCGGAAGGAGCTGTATCGCGGGTTCATCGGCTCATGTCGCAAAGAGGCCCGTCCTCTTTGAATCCATCAGCCAGCAAAGGTACACGTAATCCCACGTTCACGTAAGTTGTAAATTTCCAAAAATATATTTAATAATTTCTTAAAATATATTTATATTTTAACCTTTCACAACATTTGTTAAAATCTTCCTTAACACTTGTTGTATTTATATACATTGAATAAAAAAACACTGTGAATTCCTTTTTTTATTAATACGAAACTTTTCGGTGTTTTTATTTTCTTCCCTTTTTTCGCCTTAACCATTCTTTAACAAATACGTGGGTGCGCGCCGTTTCCACCACGCATTTGTCCATGGTCCTTCGAGCCGGATATGAACCAGCGACCTTAAGTATTTACTTATGGCCTTTGATTTTTTATTTCAATTAAATTTTATTTCAATAAAATGTTTTTTTCTTCGTTTCTTTGCGCGCATAAGTATTTACTTATGGCCGTTGATTTTTTATTTCAATTAAATTTTATTTCAATAAAATGTTTTTTTTTTCTTCTGCGAAAATATATTAGAGATACTTTTTTTGTTTACGCCACCCAAACAACAATACGCCAACCTCAATTTGGGCATGATCAATGATACCAATATTCTTTCAGATCATGACCCGCTACCAAACGTTATTGGCCAAGTCAGAGGGAGACGCAAAGCGTTTCGACGTTGCTTGCCACCTCTGCGGCAGGGATCATATCCTTAGGATCTGTGCCGAATACCGTAAAAAATCCCCAGAAGAGATGTTGCGGGCAGTACTTCTGCATAAGTACTGTCCAAACTGTCTGTCGCCCTCTCACCGCGTGGACAATTGTAACAGCAAGTATCGCTGCAAGAGGTGCCAAGAGAAGCACCACACCACGCTTCATTTAGATGAGCGTCGACCGGTATGCGACGAGACGACCACAAACGGCGAAGACAACACGTCCGACGACGCGTTGTCAATCAACCTTTCGGGGCCGGCTAAATCCTGGGCTCAGCAGGTGGAGGAAGAGGAAATGGAGGAAGAGAGAGCAAAAATGGAGGAAGAGCGAGCAAAAACAGAACTGAAACCGTCAACGAGCAGGAACGGGATGCGCAGTTTCCGACCGCTGTTGCAGCACGAACGAAGGGCGGAGGAAGTAAAGAAAGCTCGAAACCATCAAAATAATTGGCGGCGCCGTGACGTTGGACTCCAACGAGGCCCCACCAAGCCATCCAAACGCGAGAGACAGCAGCGGGGAAAAAATCGACGCCATTCTCTCTTGAAGCCCAAAGTACAAGGACGCTAACGCGCGACACGCCGGAAGGCTTCCGGACAGGGCGGCTGCACCAGGCTAATCCATCGCCCATCATGCGGCCTTTCGTGCCCATTGCGCCGACGGCCATCGAACGAATTGAATCGTGTGGGCATTTACACCTGGTTCGGGCCATTATTGATCCCTGCGCCACCAGCACGATCGTCGATGCGGAGCTGGTACGCGACTTACAATTGGAGCGCCACGGACATGGACAATGCACCCTCATACTGCGCGGCAAATTCGGAGCGTCGACGCGCATAACAACCCAAGCAGCCGTCGTCGAAAGCCATTACCGCTTGAGTCCACCGTCCAATGTGAACCCCAAGATTGCCGCGCCCTTTGAATTCATGCGGCTCGCGCATTCGCATATCTACCGCTCATCACCAATACGGCTTACACTCGGCACTGACATTTACGCCGAAATGAGGGTGAGCGGTACACCGGCATCGACAGTTGGCGGTCTCCTAACCCAACCGACCGTGTTCGGGTTGGTGGTCTCGGGAGCCTGCCAAAAATAAATATCCGACTTTCACGCCTCACACATGCGCCATCTTATATATATTTAAGTAAATATGCACGGAATTTAAAACCACGTACGTATATCCAATAACTACTTTTCTTTTTCCACAGGAGAGCGAAACGTGAAGTCAACCATCTGGCGTGCAGTGCTTGCAGTCCGCATCTGCACTGCCTTCTTTCGTTACATCGCCCTACTGGACGTGCGATCACGTGGCATCCCTTTTTTTAATTTTTTCTTTGTTGCTTACGGCAAGGGGCCGGTATGTTTAGGCCACAGGCCTAAATATATCTCCCCTTCCTAGCAACATAATTTTCTTAGTTATTTTCCTTCGTTTACTACCACCCACATATGCTTGTGATCACTAATACACACAGGCATGTGTGAGTGGTGGTACGCATGAACCTTAGATTTTTACTGCTGTGAGCCCGCGGTATAGCAAGTTTGTTGCCGGGAAACCCAACGAAGGAGCTGTATCGCCGGTTCATCGGCTCATGTCGCAAAGAGGCTCGTCCTCTTTGAATCCGGCAGCCAGCAAAGGTACACGTAATCGCACGTTCACGTAAGTTGTAAATTTCCAAAAATATATTTAATAATTTCCTAAAATATATTTAATATTTTAACCTTTCACAACATTTGTTAAAATCTTCCTTAACACTTGTTGTATTTATATACATCGAATAAAAAAAACACTGTGAATTCCTATTTTTATTAATACGAAACTTTTTGGTGTTTTTATTTTCTTCCCATTTTTCGCCTTAACCCTTCTTTAACAAATACGTGGGTGCGCGCCGATACCACCACGCATTTGTCCACCTGGAATGTGTTTATATGACATGTGTATCAAATAAAAGGTATTAAAGAGTATTTTAAGAGGGAGTGTGCCATTTTTCTATAGGTGGACGCCATTTGGGGATATCGCCATAAAGGTGGACCAGGGGTGACCCTAGAATTTGTTTGTACGATATGGGTATCAAAAGAAAGGGGTTAATGAACATTTTAAAAGGGAGTGGGCCTTATTTCCATAGGTCGACGCCTTTTCGAGATATCGCCATAAAGGTGGACCAGGGGTGACTCTAGAATGTGTTTGTACGATATGGGTATCAAATTAACGGTATTATTGAGGGTTTTAAAAGGGAGTGGTGGTAGTTGTATAGGTGGTCGCCTGTGGACGCCGTTTCGAGATATCGCCATAAAGGCGGACCAGGGGTGACCCTAGAATTTGTTTGTACGATATGGGTATCAAATGAAAGGTGTTAATGAGTATTTTAGAAGAGAGTGATCCTTAGTTCTAGAGGTGAACGCCTTTTCGAGATATCGCCATAAAGGTGGACAAGGGGTGACTCTAGAATGTGTTTGTACGATATCGGTATCAAATTAAAGGTACTAATGAGGGTTTTAAAAGGAGTGATGGTAGTTGTATAGGTGGTCACCTTTTCGAGATATCGCCATAAAGGTGGACCAGGGGTGACCCTAGAATTTGTTTGTACGATATGGGTATCAAATGAAAGGGGTTAATGAACATTTTAAAAGGGATTGGGCCTTAGTTCTATAGGTGGACGCCTTTTCGAGATATCGCCATAAAGGAGGACCAGGGGTGACTCTAGAATGTGTTTGTACGATATCGGTATCAAATTAAAGGTACTAATGAGGGTTTTAAAAGGGAGTGATTGTAGTTGTATAGGTGGTCGCCTTTTCGAGATATCGCCGTAAAGGTGGACCAGGGGTGACCCTAGAATTTGTTTGTACGATATGGGTATCAAATGAAAGGGGTTAATGAACATTTTAAAAGGTAGTGGGCCTTAGTTCTATAGGTGGAGGCCTTTTCGAGATATCGCCATAAAGGTGGACCAGGGGTGACTCTAGAATGCGTTTGTACAATATGGGTATCAAACGAATGGGGTTAATGAGCATTTCAAAAGGGCGTTGGGCTTAGTTCTATAGGTGGACGCCTTTTCGAGATATCGCCATAAAGGTGGACCAGGGGTGACTCTAGAATGTGTTTGTACGATATCGGTATCAAATTAAAGGTACTAATGAGGGTTTTAAAAGGGAGTGATGGTAGTTGTATAGATGGTCGCCTTTTCGAGATATCGCCATAAAGGTGGACCAGGGGTGACCCTAGAATTTGTTTGTACGATATGGGTATCAAATGAAAAGGGTTAATGAGCATTTCAAAAGGACGTGATCCTTAGTTCTAAAGGTGAACGCCTTTTCGAGATATCGCCATAAAGGTGGACCAGGGGTGACTCTAGAATGCGTTTGTACAATATGGGTATCAAACGAAAGGTGTTAATGAGTATTTCAAAAGGGCGTGGGGCTTAGTTCTATAGGTGCACGCCTTTTCGAGATATCGCCATAAAGGTGGACCAGGGTTGACTCTAGAATGTGTTTGTACGATATCGGTATCAAATTAAAGGTACTAATGAGGGTTTTAAAAGGGAGTGATGGTAGTTGTATATGTGGTCGCCTTTTCGAGATATCGGCATAAAGGTGGAGCAGGGGTGACTCTAGAATGCGTTTGTACAATATGGGTATCAAACGAAAAGTATTAATGAGTATTTTAAAAGGGAGTGGGCCTTAGTTCTATAGGTGGACGCCTTCTCGAGATATAGCCATAAAGGTGGACCAGGGGTGACTCTAGAATATGTTTGTACAATATGGGTGAACAAACTTTCACTTGGTCTTTCTTCGCTACACTCTTCACTTCGCTAAATAAAAAGCTGTTGGGGTTTTTCTTAAAACGTTATAATTTTTCAAGTTCACTCTACACAGCTTCTATTACTTTAATTATTACACTTTAATTAAAAACTTCGAAAATAAACACATATGTTTAAAAGAATTAGATATAAATGTTGTGTATATATAACTATACAAAAGGAGCGCGTCCGCGGTTGCCGAGTAATAATGCTTGACTGTTTTGACCCAATATCGTTGACGACGATGGCAGTGGTCGCTCGTTGGTGTCTTCCACTTCGCCGCGCACGGCTGCGCATACGTATATTTGACGCCGTCTAAATATTTGTGACGGCGGCTTAGACATCCTGCCCGCCCTGCAGGGAGGTGCTTGTAAGCACCTTCTGCAGCTCCTGCAAGGCGCGGATGGTGGTATCCAAAGCGCGACTGGTATTGCGCCGTTGGCCTTGCGCCGTTTGCAGGCCGTCTGGGGTGCGCGCGATCGTGCGCTTGACCGTCCGTTTTGGTTTTGGGGTTGCTGCGGGTTTGGTCGCAGGGTGCGCCTTTTGTGCCCTACAGGCGCAGGTGGACTTTCCCTCCTTATTCTTCTTTTTCGGCCTGGGTTTCGGCTTCCGGGATGCTTGCTGTGTTGGGACCTTTCCTTGACCACGTTGACTTTTCGGTTCATTGTGCAGGAGGGTGTGATGCGCCAGACCGCACATTTTGCACGACCCTCGGGAGTCGCATTCACCCGTTGTATGCGTGAGGGCTAAGCAATTATAACAATAGCCCTGTGCCCTGGCCACGGTAGCACGCTGCGGTGGCCGCATCGCCTTAAAAGCCGGGCAGGTCCGCAGAGCGTGGTAGCGGTGGCAGAGCCGACACTGGAGGCAGTTATCGGTCTCTGCTGTGGGAGCCAGTGGACATGCTGGTCGAGATGCCATGATGGTGTCGTCCTGAAAGCATAAGAGCAGAGAGAGAAACGAGAAGTAGTTGGATACAGCGGATGATACGGAAATTTAATTATAGAGGCGAAACGTATATAAGTTAGAGCGCTGTGCTCGAAGAGTGCTCCATTGGAAGAAAGCACAATTTAACTAAGGGGCGCATGACAAGCCCATTTTGGGTGCGAACCTCTACAACCCGAACATGGTTGTCAGGTCCGTGGCGAACGTTCTCGATTCGTCCCAGACGCCACTCGGTGGGTGGGAGTGAATCTTCTTTAATTACGACGAGGTCGCCTGGTTGAGGATTTCGCTGTGGCGTTTGCCATTTATAGCGTTTCTGAAGGTCCTTCAAATAATCCTCTTTCCAGCGTCGACTGAATTGGTGATGAAGCGATTTGAGCTTTTCCCATCGATTTATCCAGGAGAGGTCTTCCGCGTTTGGCTCAGGAATGGCTAATAGCGGTGCACCTCGAAGGAAGTGACCCGGAGTGAGCGCTGTGAAGTCAGCTGGGTCCTGGGATAGTGAGGTGAGAGGCCTCGAATTGAGAACTGCTTCAATACGCACCAACAGCGTCGTGAATTCTTCGAAAGTAAACTTGTGGGATGCAGCGATTTTTTTGAGGTGGGTTTTAAAACTTTTTACTGCGGATTCCCACAAGCCGCCCATATGAGGGGCGCTGGGTGGAATATACTGCCAGTTTATTCCCTGAGGGGCATATTTCTGTACAATGTCCGCAGAGCATTCGTTAAGAAATTTAACGAAGTCGCGTTCGAGTGCGCGCTGAGCGCCAATGAACGTTTTACCATTGTCGCTCATCATTTTTGAGGGATAACCTCGTCTGCAATAGAGTCAAGCACGGACAACGGGACGTTCCTTAAATGATTTAAATCCGCGAAATTCGGAATTTAATAGGATGTATATTGTTTTGTAAAAACAAAAGGTATAAAATTTAAAAAAAAAATCACAAACACTTTTCACTTATATATACGTGTAAATATACGTGTGGAAATAAACGTGTATTTGTAAATTACTGGTATATATAGGTATGTATATATTAGATAATAATAATATGTACTTGAAGTTTGTATGGATATTTTTTGAAAGTTCCTATAGGGACGAAAATATCTCAAACTTAGTTTTGTACGCCAGAATAAGTACAAATGTACACGCGCAATATACCAACGTATGTATATATATTTGTTTGTGCGAACGTATGCACGTGAATCAGATGAGCTTCTCTGTTTATGTTTACAAACAGAAGAGTTTGTTTTGATTCGCTTCTTCGTCGCTTTAATGTCGCGTTTCTTTGTGAAGCTGAGTGCGCTTGATTGCACTGTTGGGAGAGTGCAGCAAAGAAAGATGAAAAAATTGCAAATATGAGAGAGGTTGAGAAATTTGATCAGCAGTACACAACTCTCGTTGCTAATGTAGCTCTATGTGCTGGGAAAATGTCGCTGGAAGAGCGACTTGAACGTGTGAGTAAACACGTATGATGTTCTCTGAGTGGAGAAGTATGATTGCTGGAAAAGCAACTTGAAATTATTTGTACATGTATGTAAGTATGTACATACGTATGAATATTATACTTTTCTATATGCTGCGAAGCAGAAAAAATGATTTGGAAGAAGTTGAACTGTATCGACAAGTTCAACGCTCTGTGCGAACAACGGGGTAAACTCAGCTATAGAAGAAGTTTTTGCCGATGTTGTTCTTGCACAGTGGGTTTGAGTAGGCAAGTAAACTGCAATTTTTTGTTGGTTAAATACCACTAGAAATATGTATACATATATATATATATAATTGGCGGATTTTGCCTATTGGTATAGCGGAATATTTTCTACCAATTTTTGGTTGCAAAAAGGTTGCAGTAAAACCAACGGTAAGAAAATTTCCGCAATATTCATATATATGTGTATGTGGATATATATATGTATATATGATTTTGCAGTTTAAAAAAATAATATAACTTCTTTGGAAAAAAGTTTTATTATTTTCTATATTTTTATGAAGAATAAAAAACTGCCTACTCACCAATTCCTGTATGTACTGCTTCTTATTGTGTTGTTACTGCCTGGTCGCTTGATGTTGTTGGATGCTGCTTAGCTGGCTGTTGGTGCTACTGCTTGGCTTTGTAAAAATGATGATTTTAAAATTTTTTTTATCTATATTTCTTTGTTTTTTTTTGTGTACCACAAAATAATTTCGCAAATTTTGTGAGTATATGTAGATAAGTGTTTGCGCACTTTTGATGAGTGCGCCCACAATTTAAAAAAAAAATTTTCTAACTTTTTTTTGAAATTTTAAATTTTTTCCGCAATTCTTTTGTATTTTTAAATACGATTGTATATGTGTATATATTTGTTTTTTAACCACGCACCAGCACTTTTTGGTTTTTTTTACAATTATATTTTTTGACAAATTTTTCCAAAATTTTTGCAATTTTTTGAATTTGTATTTTTTATTTTTTTTTCCAGTATATAGATATGTATATATGTATCTTGAATTATGTATACTCGTATATGCTTGTTTTTCTCAATTTATATTTGTCATATGTTTTTTTTGTCGTATCTCTATTTTTGAACACACACTGTCATTCTTTTGTTAAGTTTTATTTAACTCGTGTGTTTTTGTATGCACTTCACTGCACTATTTGGGATTTTTTACTTGTTTGTTTTGTTTTTTTTTTTTTGTGCGGACGAAAAAATTCGATTAAAAGCTAATTAAAAATGTTTTTGTTTTAAATTTTTATTTAATTTTTTAAACGAGCGATAATTGGATTTAAACTGATAATTTTAGTTTATAATTTTTAGGGCTGGCCAAAGATGGCTCGAAGGACCATGAACAAACTTTCACTTGGTCTTTCTTCGCTACACTCTTCACTTCGCTAAATAAAAAGCTGTTGGGGTTTTTCTTAAAACGTTATAATTTTTCAAGTTCACTCTACACAGCTTCTATTACTTTAATTATTACACTTTAATTAAAAACTTCGAAAATAAACACATATGTTTAAAAGAATTAGATATAAATGTTGTGTATATATAACTATACAAAAGGAGCGCGTCCGCGGTTGCCGAGTAATAATGCTTGACTGTTTTGACCCAATATCGTTGACGACGATGGCAGTGGTCGCTCGTTGGTGTCTTCCACTTCGCCGCGCGCGGCTGCGCATACGTATATTTGACGCCGTCTAAATATTTGTGACGGCGGCTTAGACAATGGGTATCAAATGAAAGGTGACTGTGGGGGTCGCCCCTCAGCAGTGTTTGGCAAGCGCTCCGGGTTTATTTCTGCCATGATAAGCTCTCAGTGAAAACTCATCTGCCTTTCAGATGCCGTTCGGAGTCGGCATAAAATCATGTGAGTCCCGTCCGGCTAATTTGTAGGGGAAATCAAGAGGAGCACGACGCAAATTGGAAGAGAAGCTCGGCCTTAGATCTCTTCGGAGGTTATCGCGCCTTACATTTATTTTTATTTATTTATTTATAAATTGTAGTATACAATAATTTAAAAAAATTTATTTGTAACATGAAGTATTGAAATATTAACTATTTTTAAGATACTTACCTTTTACTAAAAATACTTACCTAAGGAAATAGTAACTATTTTTAATATACTTACGTTTGCTAATATACTTACCTTTTGCAAAAATACTTACCTAATGAAATACCCTGCAAATTTGTTAAAATACTTACCTTAATGAACCACCCTCTAAACAAAGAATTTATAAATTTTTGCTGGTTGTAATTACCGTGCACTCAACTTTGTACATTCCTTTTACATACATACGAACATATAAATAGTTACCATTTCTTAGCTGCGCAGGAGGTTGAAAATTTTATAGCTTACTATGTAAGTTTTTAGTTCGCTAATTACCGTCGATCGATCCGCCACTATTCGCAGGATTTTTAATGCTAACAATTGTGAAATTTCAGTGAAATAAAAGTTATTAAATCTACACATATAAATAAGTTAAAATCAATCATGGACATTAAGTTATATATAATAGTTTCTTTAAATAATTTTATATTATATTTGGTGAAGGAAGTGCCGTGGGTTTTAATTTGGAAAGGATGACTCCTGAAATCCCCTACCCATATACCCTCAAACTTATCCAATTTATAACTGCAACATGTAAACCGAATTGGCCGGAAATCAAAGAATATATTAACACCAATTAAACTCCACAAGACAGATACGATACAGTTAACAGAGTCTTCCATTTAAAAGTACAGAAACTACTGCACCTCATTATCAAGTCTCATATATTCGGTCCGCCGCGCTGTCATATGTACACAATAGAATATCAGAAACGTGGCTTGCCACATATACACCTGCTGGTGTGGTTAGTGAACAAAATTAGACCAAACCAAATTGACTGGGTTATTTCAGCTGAATTACCGGATAAAGATGAAGATCCTATCCTGTACAAAATCGTAAAGAAACACATGGTACACGGCCCTTGCGGAAGTTTAAACCCGAATTCTCCATGTATGCGAGATTCTAAATACAGCAAAGGATTTCCGAAGTTGTTCCAAACTCAAACAAGTACTAGCGATGACGGATATCCCAAATATCGTCGACGATCGCCAGAACAGGGTTGGCAAAATGCTATCATCCGAAACCATGATATTGATAACCGATGAATCGTTCCCTATAATCCGCTCGTTTTGAAAAATGTTGATGCCCACATCAACGTAGAATTTGGCAATTCAATAAAGTCAATCCAAATATGTTACTAAGTATATTAACAGTGGAAAAATGTTAGTCTGGATGTTACATCTGCAGCTCTGAAGCTGTATGGAGGATTTTATCATTCGAAGTGCACAACCGGGCTCTCGCAATTGTCCACCTTGCACTTCATTTAGAAAATGGACAAAGAGTATATTTCACTGAGAACAATATACAAGATGTTGTTAATAACCCGCGGGATACAACATTGACAGCATTCTTCAAGTTATGTTCTCAAGATGATTTCGCGAAAACGCTAACATATGACAGGGTTCCAAGCTACTATACATGGGACCAGAGTTCTAAAACTTTTCAACGGCGAAAGCAAGGTACTGTTTTTGATGGTTTCCCCGGAGTAAAAAAAACCGGTGCTCTTGGCAAAATCCACGTGATTCATCCCAACGACAGCGAATGTTTTTTTCTCTGAGAATGTTACTGCATATTTTAAAAGGCGCGACATCCTTTGCACACCTAAGAACTGTACAAGGTGTTCTTTACAATACTTATCAAGCAGCATGCAAAGCCATGGGGCTCTTGGAAGACGATTCTCACTGGGAAAACACATTATCAGAAGCTGCTGTTTGTAGTTCAGCTACATCGTTAAGATATTTATTTGCCGTCATAGTATCGTTTTGTCAAGTAACTGATTCTGGTAATCTATGGAATAAATTTCAAGAAAATATGGCCAGTGGTATTCTGATTCGGCGACGGCGAGAGTTAAACTCAGATGATGTACAATATGATCAAAACATATTTGACGAAGCATTATTTGAATTGAACAAAGTAGTGCAATTACTTTCGGGTAAACCGATCAAGGATTTTGGGCTGCCGATGCCTGCTAATACTACTAACTCAGATTTAACTAACAGTGCCGAATACACAAGAGACATATCATACGATCAAACGAGATTTTACAAAATATAGCTCAATATAAGCCACGATTAAACATCGATCAGAAAAAAGTATTCGCCGCATTACTATCTACAATTGATAACAATGAAGGAAAATTGTTTTTTCTTGAATCCCCAGGAGGTACGGAAAAAACATTTTTAATCAATCTGCTTTTAAAAAAGTGAGATCTACCGGAAAAATTGCGTTAGCTGTTGCTTCATCCGGCATTGCCGCAACGCTTTTGGAAGGAGGCCGAACCGCACACTCTACATTCAAGCTCCCGCTGAAAATCGCCACCGATGATAATAACAGCATCTGTAGTGTTTCTTTGTCGCCAAGTGCTGGCGTTCACGCCTGTGGACGAGCGTCTCGCCGCTATCCGAATAAAAGCAAAATTTTTTAATATATCATTCGTCTGCGCCCATGCGCCGACAGAGGAGAAAGACGATGAGGTGAAAGACACTTTTTATGAACAATTAGAACGCACATACGAGCGCTGCCCTCGTTATGATATAAAAGTCGTGCTTGGCGACTTTAACGCCAGGGTGGGCAAAGAAGATGTTTTTGGCCCTACAGTCGGAAAGTTCAGCCTAAACAATGAAACTTCTCCTAACGGATTGGGGCTGATTGACTTTGCCGGTGCTCGAAACATGGTCATATCCAGCACGAGGTTCATGCATAAAAAGATACATCAAGCTACATGGCTGTCTCCTGAACGAAATACTCGCAATCAGATCGATCACGTTGTGATAGACGGGCGGCATGCCTCCAGTGTTTTAGATATGCGCACGATCCGAGGACATAACATCGACTCGGACCATTATCTCATTGCAGCCAAAATACGCACCAGCCTCAACGCGGCTAAAACCAAGGAACAAAAAACACAAGGAAAGCTAGACGTTGAAAAGCTTCAATCACAACAGACTGCCAATGATTTCGCAACTCGACTCTCACACCTGCTCTCTGAGAGCACAACTCATCCTGAAGGAATACAGGAGCAGTGGGAGCATATCTCCAAAGCACTTCGTACTGCCGCCGAGGAAAAAATTGGTTACCGGCGGCCACGAAAAAGCAACCGGTACGATGAAGAATACCGCGTTGCAACCGAAAGAAAAGACGCTGCCTACATCGCTACGTTAAAAGCGAGCGCGACAGAAGTAGTATGTGAACGATATCGTGAGTTGAAAAGGGAAGCGAGACGCCTTTTCAGGAAGAAAATGCAGAAGCAGAAAGGCGTGATTGCGAGGAGCTTGAGCTGCTAGCCACCAGGAATAACGCCCGAAAATTCTACCAAAAAATACGGCGACAGGCGGAAGGTTTTAAGACCGGGGCAAACTCCTGTAGGAATGAAAACGGCGACCTTGTAACTGATGTCCAAAGAGTGATTAGATTATGGAGGGAACACTTCTCTGCTCTCCTAAATGGAGGCAGCAATCCCGCAATCGATGATGATAGAATACATGTCCCCCCGCCCGATTATGACGAAGTTAGAAAAGCAGTAACCAGATTGAAAAACAACAAGGCCGTGGGCGCTGATGGATTGCCTGCGGAGCTATTCAAGTACGGCGGCGAGGAGTTGGTAAGGCGCATGCAGCAGCTTCTTAGCAAAATATGGGCGGACGAGTGCATGCCCGACGGTTGGAATCTAAGTGTTCTTTGCCCAGTCCACAAGAAGGGGGATACTGCAAAATGCACCAACTATCGTGGAATCAGCCTTCTTAGTATCGCATATAAGGTCCTTTCAAGTGTATTGTGCGAAAGATTGGAGCCCGCCGTGAACCGGCTGATTGGACCTTATCAGTGCGGCTTCAGACCTGGTAAATCTACCATCGACCAGATTTTCACAATGCGCCAAATCATGGAAAAAACCCGTGGAAAGAGAATCGACACACATCACCTCTTCGTCGATTTTAAAGCGGCCTTCGACAGCACGAAAAGGAGCTGCCAATATGCCGCTATGTCCGAATTTGGTTTCCCTGCAAAACTTACAATATACTATAAAAGCGTGCAATTACTGGCATATGCTGATGACATTGATATCGTCGGCCTAAACACGCGCGCTGTTAGTTCTGCTTACTCCAAACTGGAAAAAGAAGCGGTAAAGATGGGTTTGATGGTGAATGAGGCAAAACGAAGTACCTGCTGTCATCCAGCAAAGAGTCAGCGCATACGCGCCTTGGCAACCACGCTACTGTTGGCAGCCATAATTTCGAAATAGTAAAAGACTTCGTTTATTTGGGAACCAGCATCAACACTAGCAACAACATCAGCACTGAAATCCAGCGAAGAATCAATCTTGCCAATAAATGCTACTTTGGGCTAGGTAGGCAATTGAAAAGTAAAGTCGGCGAACGAAAATCCTACTCTACAAGTCACTTATCGTACCCGTCCTGCTATATGGGGCAGAAGCATGGACCATGACAACAGCAGATGAAGCGGCTTTGGGAGTTTTCGAGAGAAAAGTTCTTCGAAAGATTTATTGACCTCTACGCGTTGGCGATGGCGAGTACCGAAGAAAATTTAATGATGAGCTGTACGAGCTATACGCAGATATCCACATAGTCCAGCGAATTTAAACGCAGCGGCTGCGCTGGCTAGGCCATGTTATGCGAATGAATGATGATGCTCCGGCCAAGAAAGTGTTTCTATCGGAACCCGCCTATGGAAGCAGAGGTAGAGGGCGGTCCCCACTCCGTTGGAAGGACCAGGTGGAAAACAATTTAAACTTCCTTGGTGTGACCAATTGGCGCCGGTTGGCGGAGCGAAGGAGCGACTGGCGCGCCTTGTTGGACGGCCATAACCGTTTAGACGGTTAAGCGCCAATTAAGTAAGTAAGTAAGTAAGTTTTTCTAAACAGAGCAATACGGGAACATTGATGCGTGACTGCTCATTAATAGTCTGGGATGAAACTACCATGTCAAACAAGACGTCTGTGGAAGCACTGGATAGGACAATGCGCCATTTGCGCAATAAAAATTGACCTATGGGTGGATGTACAATTCTGTTCTCAGGAGATTTTCGTCAAATCCTACCAGTTGTGACCCGAGGAATACGTGCTGACGAAGTAAATGCCTCCCTAAAAAGATCCAACCTTTGGCCACAAGTAAATAAATTAGAGCTTAAAATTAATATGAGGGTTTCTTCATCTTCACGTGAAAACAGGCTATTTCCAGAAATGCTGTTAAAAGTTGGCAACGGAGTGTTAACACAAAGTGAGGGAAGGATTAACTGAAAACCTTTGTGTTGTGATAGACAACATCCAAAAGTTAGTCAACAATGTCAATCCTAACATAGATAACATAATTTATAGGGCAATATCTTGGTTTAAAGAAAGAGCGATTCTGTCGTCAGCCAACGAACAAGTAGATGAAGTAAATAACTTGATTATTTCAAAGATTGGTGCGCCGACGAAAGTATACTACTCGATCGATACTGTTCCCGATTTGGAAGAAACTGTTAACTTTCCTACAGATTTTCTAAACTCTTCGAACCTGTCTGGACTCCCTCCTCACAAAATGTGTTGAAAGTGGGCTGTCCTGTTATTTTATTAAGAAACCTGAATCCACCTAAACTTTGCAATGACACGCGTTTCCTGATAAAATCACTGAAAACTTTCATATTAGAGTGCACAATACTCACAGGATGTTGTACCGGAGAAGACGTATTGGTTCCCCGAATGCCTCTCTTGTACAATCGGATTTAACCTTTCAATTTAACTTTTACAGTTTCCGGTAAAAAATATCTTTTGCAATGACTATTAACAAATCGCAGGGTCAAACCTTCAACGTTGCAGGTTTAGATTTGAGCGTTGACTGTTTTTAACATGGCCCAACTGTATGTCGCTCTTTCAAGCCTCTAAACAAAACATGTTTGTATTGTCTAATGACAATAAAGCTGTGAACGTTGTATATGAAGACATTCTGTAATATATTATTTGTTGCAAAAATAAAATAAATAGATAAAAATGTAAAAAGTAGTGTATTTAGCATCAGCATTGTGCCCGTGCGAAGCCGGTGCGGGTCGCTAGTATATATATATGTACAAATTTCAAGTGGTATTTAACCAACAAAAATTGCAGTTTACTTGCCTACTCAAACCCACTGTGCAAGAATGCAAGAACAACATCAGCAAAATTTCCTCTATAGCTGAATTTACCCCGTGGTTCGCACAGATCATTGAATCATTCCGATACAGTTCAACTTACTTCCAAGTAATTTTTTCTTGTTTGACCGCATATATAAATACTACAATATTCATACGTACATATATGGGTCATTATTTTAAAAATCGTACATCTTTTAGGATTTCATAATTTTGATTTAGCTCAAACTTTTTTTCTAATTTATTTGCACGAAATTAATAAACACCTATATCAGGATTTCGTTGAAAAAAAAATTTCTTTCAGAGATATGCATGGTTTTAGATACGACGGTTAAGCAAATTTAAGCAAACTTGTCCACATTCAAAAATCTATAATTTTGGTTGTACTAGTCGTATCTTACTAATTTTTGTTTTATTTTGAAGGTAACAGTATTTACTTTATAACTGCGTTTAAGAAATATTAAATTTTACAAAATCTAAATTTTTTTTAAAAAAGTAAATTTTTTTTAACAATTATTACAAACATGTCCAACGGATATTTTTGAAAAAATATATATAATATGCGCTGAACTTTCATCTAAAAGAATAATTTTTTTCCAGGACGGAGACTTTTGTAGTTAAAACAAGTAAGGAAGGTTAAGTTCGGGTGTAACCGAACATTACATACTCAGTTGAGAGCTATGGTGGCAACATAAGGAAAAATTACCATGTAGGAAAATGAACCGAGGGTAACCCTGGAATGTGTTTGTATGACATGTGTATCAAATGAAAGGTATTAAAGAATATTTTAAGAGGGAGTGTGCCATAGTTCTATAGGTGGACGCCATTTGGGGATATCGCCATAAATGTGGATCAGGGTTGACTCTAGAATTTGCTTGTACGATATGATTATCAAATGAAAGGTGTTAATGAGTATTTTAAAAGGGAGTGGTCCTTATTTCCATAGGTGGACGCCGTTTCGAGATATCGCCATAAAGGTGGACGAGGGGTGACCCTAGAATTTGTTTGTACGATATGAGTATCAAAAGAAAGGGGTTAATGAACATTTTAAAAGGGAGTGGGCCTTAGTTCTATAGGTGGACGCCTTTTCGAGATATCGCCATAAAGGTGGACCAGGGGTGACTCTAGAATGCGTTTGTTCATTATGGGTATCAAACGAAAGGTGTTAATGAGTATTTTAAAAGGGAGTGGGCCTTAGTTCTATAGGTGGACGCCTTTTCGAGATATCGCCATAAAGGTGGACCAGGGGGGACTCTATAATGTGTTTGTACGATATGGGTATCAAATTAAAGGTATTAATGAGGGTTTTAAAAGGGAGTGGTGGTAGTTGTATAGGTGATCGCCTATGGACGCCGTTTCGAGATATCGCCATAAAGGTGGACCAGGGGTGACCCTAGAATTTGTTTGTACGATATGGGTATCAAATGAAAAGGGTTAATGAGCATTTCAAAAGGGCGTGATCCTTAGTTCTACAGGTGAACGCCTTTTCGATATATCGCTATAAAGGTGGACCAGTGGTGACTCTAGAATGCGTTTGTACAATATGGGTATCAAACGAAAGGTGTTAATGAGTATTTCAAAAGGGCGTGGGGCTTAGTTCTATAGGTGGACGCCTTTTCGAGATATCCCCATAAAGGTTGACCAGGGGTGACTCTAGAATGTGTTTGTACGATATCGGTATCAAATTAAAGGTACTAATGAGGGTTTTAAAAGGGAGTGATTGTAGTTGTATAGGTGGTCGCCTTTTCGAGATATCGGCATAAAGGTGGAGCAGGGGTGACTCTACAATGTGTTTGTACAATATGGGTATCAAACGAAAGGTATTAATGAGTATTTTAAAAGCGAGTGGGCCTTAGTTCTATAGGTGGACGCCTTCTAGATATATAGCCATAAAGGTGGACCAGGGGTTACTCTAGAATATGTTTGTACAATATGGGTATCAAATGAAAGGTGTTAATGAGTATTTTAATAGGGCGTGGGGCTTATTTCTATAGGTGGACGCCTTCTCGAGATATCGCCATAAAGGTCAACCAGGGGTGACTGTAGAATGTGTTTGTATAATATGGGTATCAAACGAAAGGTGTTAATGAGTATGTGAGGACCAAATATAACACCATTAATTTGGCCCACACAAAATGACCCCACATCATATTCGATACAGCACTAACACAACAGCCAGTCACAAAACGCTATAGCAACAGACCAACCAACAAGTTCAATACAGCATACATCGTATTCGATACAACACTAACACAACAGCCAGTCACAAAAGGCTATAGCAACAGACCAACCAACAAGTTCAATACAGCATTGACACAACAGCCAGTCACAAAAGGCTATAGCAGCAGACCAACCAACAAGTCTCAGCAACACAACGGGCAAGCACAACACTTTAATGCCAACACAACAAACTAACAAATCTCAGCAACGCAACGAGCGTTCGCAACATCGAACAGCAACCATGGCAACGCAACCATTTGAGCCAGCAATACCAAACAAAGCAATAAAAGGAGCAACACAGCAGGACAGAAGTTAGTTAGCATGGAGCTGTGGCCGTGACCAGAGCTACTTGTGGAGCGTCCCTTGAAGCTGTCGATTCTACCATGCGGACAGTTCGTTTCACAGGAGTAAGTCGTGGCCTCAAGTGGTGAATGTGTCGGTTATACCACCAAACACCGCTTGAGACCTCGTGAGCAACGGCACCACCACAGTGACGCGCCCCGCGAGCAAGTGACATTCGCCAGCCAAACTACCACGCTGGTCACAATCGCAAACATACTACGTTGGCCATAGCATTACGCCAATCCACTACCCCGGCCACAATCGCACACACACTACGTCGGCCACAGCACTACGCCAGCCACTACGCTGACCGCGACCGCACCACGCTAACATATTACGTGGACCACATCACTACGCAAACATATGACGTTGGCCACAGCATTGCGCCAACCCACTACGCTGACCGCAAGCGCCAACATACAACGCGGGCCACAACAGCGCTACGCAAGCACATTACGTTGGTCACCGCACCACGCTGGCCACAACAGCACTACGCGCACATACTACGGTAACCACAGCAGAGTCACGCAAATACACGACGTCAACCACACTAGGGTTGCGTACATACACGCCAACGCAAGGCCTCACCGAAACACGTTTTACACGCACTCAGGCAACGAACAGCCGGGCATCCTAACGGGACGTTCCTAGCGGGACACGCACGCCGACGCAGGGCGTCACAAAACACATTTGCACACACACAAGCAACGACCATCGAGGCGTCATAACGGGACACGAGTACCGTTGGCCCACCACGCAGTATAGAGCAAGCATACAGTGAAACGAAAACAACAAATATTTCTTCTTTTGATTACGTAAAATTTTCATTTTGATTATAGTGTACATACATATATAGAATTAGAGAAATAAAGTGAATTTATATGAAAACAATTTGCACGGTGTCCCAAATTTACAAATCTATTGTAAGCGAACCTTGGAGACGGCGAGTATACCCCTAGCACTTATTGAAGAAGCGCCGGGACGGAAAAAGCTTCGTTACAAGTATTTCAAAAGGGCGTGGGGCCTAGTTCTATAGGTGGAGGCCTTTTCGAGATATCGCCATAAAGGTGGACCAGGGGTGACTCTAGAATGTGTTTGTACGATATCGGTATCAAATTAAGGGTACTAATGGGGGTTTTAAAAGGGAGTGATGGTAGTGGTATAGGTGGTCGCCTTTTCGAGATATCGGCATAAAGGTGGACCAGGGGTGACTCTAGATAGCGTTTGTACAATATGGGTATCAAACGAAAGGTATTAATGAGTATTTTAAAAGGGAGTGAGCCTTAGTTCTATAGGTGGTCGCCTTTTCGAGATATCGGCATAAAGGTGGACCAGGGGTGACTCTAGAATTCGTTTGTACAATATGGGTATCAAACGAAAGGTATTAATGAGTATTTTAAAAGGGAGTGGGCCTTAGTTCTATAGGTGGACGCCTTCTCGAGATATAGCCATAAAGGTGGACCAGGGGTGACTCTAGAATATGTTTGTACGATATGGGTATCAAATTAAGGGTGTTAATTGGGCTTTTAAAAGGGAGTGGTGGTAGTTGTATATGTGAAGGCGTTTTCCAGATATCGACCGAACTATGGACCAGGTTGACCCAGAACATCATCTTTTGGATACCGCTAATTTATTTATATATATAATACCACGAACAGTATTCCTGCCAAGATTTCAAGGGTTTTCTATTTCGCCCTGTAGAACTTTTTCATTTCATTCTACCTAATATGGTAGGTGTCACACCCATTTTACAAAGTTTTTTTCTAAAGTTATATTTTTCGTCAATAAACAAATACCATGTTTCATCCCGTTTTTCGTATTTGGTGTAGAATTATGGCATTTTTTTCGTTTTTCGTAATTTTCGATATCGAAAAAGTGGGCGTGGTCATAGTTCGATTTCGGCCATTTTTTATACCAATACAAAGTGAGTTCAGATAAGCACGTGAACTGAGTTTAGTAAAGATATATCGATTTTTGCTCAAGTTATCGTGTTAACGGCCGAGCGGAACGACAGACGGTCGACTGTGTATAGAAAAAGGGCGTGGCTTCGACCGATTTCGCCCTTTTTCACAGAAATATGTTAACGTCCCAGAGTCTAAGCCCCTACCAAATTTCACAAGGATTGGTAAATTTTTGTTCGACTTATGGCATTAAAAGTATTCTAGACAAATTGAATGAAAAAGGGCGGAGCCACGCCCATTTTGAAACTTTCTTTTATTTTTGCATTTTCTTGCACCATATCATTACTGGAGTTGAATGTTGACATAATTTACTTACATACTTTAAAGATATTAAATTTTTTGTTAAAACTTGACTTAAAAAAAATTTTTTTTTTAAAGTGGGCGTGGTCGTTCTCCGATTTTGCTAATTTTTATTAAGCATACATATAGTAATAGAAGTAACGTTTCTGCCAAATTTCATCACTATGTCTTCAACGACTAACCTACCAACACCTACCAAGTTTCATCGCTTTATTCGTTTTTGGTAATGAATTATCGCACTTTTTCAGCTTTTCGAAATTGTCGATATTGTTCATTTTAAATAGCGATCTGAGATGAGTGCTCAGGAACCTACGTACCAAATTTCATCAAGATACCTCAAAATTTACTCAAGTTATCGTGTTAAGGGACGGACTGACGGACGGACGGACATGGTTGAATCAAATTTTTTTCGATCCTGATGATTTTGATATATGGAAGTCTATATCTATCTCAATTCCTTTATACCTGTACAACCAACCGTTATCCAATCAAAGTTAATATACTCTGTGAGCTCTGCTCAACTGAGTATAAAAATAAAATTAAAGAAAAAAAAACTTTTTTAAAAATAAGCTTTTATTATTGGTTAATAAAATTAACTAAAAAGTAAACAATAAATTGACTCTAAAGGAATATAACACTTTATAAGTTCATTGTAAGCTTTAACGATAATTAGGCTTTTTCGTCTGCGACAAAAGAATTCTATATTGTACATAATTATATATTTTTAACATTAAAACTGTACACCTAAATTATTAAACCTTACAGTTTATATCACAGTTCTAATTGTTCTAATAAAAAACGTGTTGAATTTTGATGGTATAATTAAGAACATTTAGGATCTCCTTTTCTTGCTATCGCAATGTAACACGCTTTTATTAGAACAATTAGGACTGTGATATAAACTGTAAGGTTTAATAATTTAGGTGTAAAGTTTTAATGTTAAAAATATATAATTATGTACAATATAGAATTCTTTTGTCGCAGACGAAAAAGCCTAATTATCGTTAAAGCTTACAATGAACTTATAAAGTTTTATATTTCTTTAGAGTCAATTTATTGTTTACTTTTTAGTTAATTTTATTAACCAATAATAAAAGCTTATTTTTAAAAAAGTTTTTTGTTCTTTAATTTTATTTTTTACTTTTTAGTTCGTTTTATTAACAAGTAATAGAAGCTTGTTCTTAGAAAAGCCTTTTTCTTAAATTTAATTTAAATAGGAATTTTTTTAAATTTTTAGTAGGGTAAAATATTGTTTAAATTAGTTACGTAATCTTTACTTAGTTATTTGTAACGTTTCTCATTCTATCCATTTCTTTTAATGCATCAACTTACTTTTTAGTTAATTTTATTAGCCAGTAATAAAAGCTTATTTTTAAAAAAGTTTTTTTTCTTTAATTTTATTTTTTTCTTTAATTTTATTATATCATAATCCGAATATATTGGGGCATATTCATAATCGAAATAAAATGTGACTAAGTTAGTTGAAGCATTTTTGACAGAGAGCACATATAAAATTATGTCAAACAGTGTTAAATAACTAAACTTTGCCTATGGCGTGTTCAGTTTACAACTACTTATTGCAGATCTCTCATCTGTGGGTTAAATCTGTTTTAAAATAAAATTCTACTTTCGCTTAGCTAAAATTCCATCGCCAAAAATCTGTAAAACAAAATCAAGTGCGCAGAAAAGTATGCAACACTTACCGATAACAGCATAACGGCGTTAGCGTTCGTTGTATCACAGAATTTTTACACTTTGAAAATGACGGCTGTTGTTTGCAAGGTTGCATTCCTTTGAGTCTTCGTTTTCACCATCTGGATTAACAAAGTCATGAGCCTGGACATTCGTGCAATTTTAGTGATGTAAATTGCATGGCGCCAGCGCCAATGCGGTGCCAGCTCAATGGTAGCTCATTGATGAAATGACTCCAATCGAATATTTGACGTTACTTAGTAGTGAGTGCGTAGTACATTTCACTTGCGCTATTGAGTGAAACGACTTTTGTGTGTCAGGCACGAGTTTGGTGTTATTGGCGCTACTGGCAATGATGACAAAGAGCTGATGGCGGTAGTGCTGGTAGTTCAGCTTTTGAGTTGTATATTTTAAATTTAATGCACAATTAATATGGGTGTGTTTGAGCGGCCAAATAATAACAGTAGTATTGCTAAAGTGCTGCTAAGTTGATGGAATGTCGCTAATTTCCTAGCGATTATCAATAGATTGTCAATATTTCGTTCAACGGGCACGCGTAATTGCCACATCTGCTCAAATTTTCCAAGTTTTCCCATTCTTGATTTAACTTAAGCTGTTATGCCAATATTTTTCTGCCAGTTTTTTTCAAATACTTAATTTTTCCAAAAGCAAAATAAATTACAGAAAAGATTACAGAGTTAAACAGCCTTGTTGGTTATACACAGAAATACAACAGAGGGTTGTGTCTCCGCTTTTCGCAAGCGTTGAGATTCACCACGCGTGACACGCGTGATTCACCACGTCCAAATATCACAATCCACGGATAGGTACCGGCGGGTTTGTATGGGACTTAGGCTGTTATGCCAAAGTAAATACAAATCTTTACCGATAACTGTGTTATCGATTAATTTATCGAATTCTAACAAAGTAATATTGCATTGTCATCGGAGTTA
The DNA here is from genome assembly GCF_040869045.1 of Eurosta solidaginis. Lineage (NCBI taxonomy): Eukaryota > Metazoa > Arthropoda > Insecta > Diptera > Tephritidae > Eurosta > Eurosta solidaginis. Next base: position 85,487,002 of record NC_090324.1, on the reverse strand, counting down.
TACATGTGTGCAAAATTTCAGCTCAATCGGACACAGGGAAGTGTATCAAATTTAACTTGCAAGATTCCATTACAGACAACAAAAGTGAAACTAAATAAAAGCTTATAATATTAACTCATTTCTGATGTGACATCGAGCAGCTTGCCTATACTTGTTGCAAGCAATACGTGCGTCACACACCATCCAGTAATGGTAGGTAATACAACCAACGCGTGCATGTTAGTTAACTGCAATATACATTTATATGATAATGTAATTAAACCTACAAAGACATAGTAGGTAGGTAGTAGAGGCCTGCATAAAGCCATTCCCATGTGAATACACAATGAGATATGATGAATGAACTGTAGTTATTTTAGATTGCATTGCCTACCTGTTTTCATACAAAATTTCCAAAAATAACAAGGCTTACAAATATATCTACATATGTTGCGCCGTTATCCCTAATCACCATCAACTTGTATAATATATGGATATACCCCAGGCTGAAGGTCATTTATTATGCGAAAAACCCTAAACTGTATTTACCTAGAATTCATACAAATTCTTAATAAATCCGAATACATGCATAGAATTATTTACATTAGACAACCCAAGCCAGCGATCCGAAACAATGGTAACCATTCTCAATTCATGTGGGAGTTTCCCATAATTAAGGATCCTTAAGTATGTATGCCGCGGATTTATCGCTAACGAATGATGGCAGAGGCACGTCTTGTTGTAAAAATAATCCATTATCTAGTTCTAAGCCTATTGATATAATTAAATACACTTATACATACTTATGAAATGCGTGTATACGTTACAAAAAAATTAATAAAAGTGCGGAATAGGAATATATAAAAAGAGATTTTAACTGAAAAAGATAATACCAAAGGAGAATTACATTGAAGTATCGCCAGCAACACAATTAATTTTTTGCGAGTTTTAAATGAACTGCTAGTATATTTTCTAAATTGGATAAATAGGATTAGACAAATGCCGAAGCCTGTACAGCGTAAAATATTTCCAAAATTACGATGCTCAAGGAAGATAATGAGGTTTGTATATACATACATTGATATACGTATAAAAATTGAATAAAAAAATTTAGAAACAATAAAATATTTATGGTACTGTCTGACCGAAGGCAACCCTGTATGGCTCCGCTCCTATGGCTTCGTGGACGGCACTGCGCAACGCAAATGCAGCTTTTGTCACCTGTTTGTCCCAGGATTTCTGGCCACCTTCATCGAGATATGATCGAATTATTGCTAGCAGAGACCTATTGATTCTCTCGGAGGCATTCGCTTGGGGCGAATACACCGCCGTTTTCATATGTCGGACGCCATAGCTTCGAAGGAAGTTTGTGAACACCTCGGATACGAACTGACGCCCGTTATCGGAATGGATGACTTCTGGCACCCCAAATACATGAAAGATATCCGTCTCCAGATACCGAACCACTTCCTTTGCCGTGGCATTTCTCATGGGCTTCAAGAATATGAACTTGGTGAAGTGATCCAGCACCACAAACACGTAGCTGTTTCCTTCTCGAGATCGCGGATATGGTCCGCAGAAGTCCACGTATAACCGCTGGAACGCTCTCTCCGTCACCGTTTGCCCGCCCATGAGTGGCCTGCTCGTGGCGTTCGAGGCTTTGCAGCGTTTACAGATGTCGCAGCTCCCCACAAACCTTTTGACCGCGGTCACCATTCCGGGCCAGTAGTATTTGGCTCGCAAGCGATGGATTGTCTTAGTCATGCCCCCATGGCCGGCAGAGGGTTCATTGTGTGTCCGCTCCAGCAGCGTCTGCCGAAGGCCCTCCGGCACCCATAATTTCCAAGTGAATTCGTCATCGTCCTCGTTCCTTCGGAAGCGGTCTCGCTTGCAGATAATGCCCTGTATTACCTTGACGTCTGGTAGTCGTTCCGCATTTGACTCCGTGACCTTGATGAGGTCTTGGTAATTGTCCGATTGGAATTCCTTGTCACTTAGCGATATATCCATCGACAGGTCCCCGGCTTGAATCTCGTCCATATGGATTCGGCTCAATACATCTGGCACTACATTCTTGGCCCCTTTCCGGTGTACGATATCGAAATCAAAGCCCTGCAGCTTGAGGCTCCAGCGCGCTAGCCGGCCGGATAGGTCCTTCTGCCCCATAAGCCATTTTAGACTCATGTGGTCCGTGATGATTGTAAACGGCGTTCCATCGATGTATGGTCGAAACTTCTTCACACTGGTGACTGCTGCCAAGCACTCCAGTTCTGTAATTGTATAATTCCTTTGGGCCGTGTTCAATTTCTGCGAAATGTAAGATATAGGTCTTTCATTCCCCTGGTCATCCAACTGAAACAGCACCGCCCCTACCCCGGTGGTAGACGCGTCGCATTGCACAAAAAACCTCTTTCCGAAGTCCGGATTGACAAGCACTTTTGGCGAGGCTAGCTCCGATTTGAGCTTTTCAAAGGCCACTGTGGCCTCCGGTGTCATCGCAAAATCCTTCTTCCCTTTCAGGCATTCTGTGAGCGGTGCAGTGAGGGTGGCAAAGTTAGAGATGAATTTTCTATACCAACCGGTGAGGCCTAGAAATCTTCGCAGTTGCTTTATGGTCCTCGGGACCGGAAAGTCCAACATAGCTTGCACCTTCTCCGGGTCCGTTCTCAGCTCTCCTTGACATATCAGGAACCCCAAATACTTTATTTCTCTCTGACAAAACTTTGATTTTAGCAAATTAATGGTGAGTCCCGCCTTCGAAAGACACTCCGCTACTTCGGCGAGATGTGACAAATGTGTGTCGAAATCCGGCGAGCATATCAACAGGTCATCAATATATACGAAGACGTTCTCCCTCAGCCTAGAGGGAATGACTTTATCCATTAGTCGGCAGAGTCGCTGACTGGCATTACACAGCCCGAACGGCATCACCTTAAAGTGATAGAGTGGCCTGCCGGGGACTGTGAATGTAGTCTTCTCGCACGCCTCCTTCGCTAACGGGATCTGCCAAAAGGCGTCCTTCAGGCCGATTCCCGTTATGAAGTACGTGTCCCGTAGCCGACTAAGGATGCCCTCGACATGCTGCGTCGGATATGCGTCCTTCTTTGTGCACTCGTTCAGTTTGCGCATGTCTACGCAGAGCCTGTTTTTTCCTGGTTTCTGCACGAGTACGATCGGGGAGCTCCACGCGCTGTTACTTTCCTCTATCACCCAAGCTTCAGCATTCGGTTTATCTCCTCATACGCGAGTTTCTGCTCCGCCGGTGACAGGGGATAGTATCGCTGCTTAACCGGCGTGGTCTCATCATATACCTCGATGGGTGCTCCATCAGGTGGGTTCTCCCCAGACCTCGCTCAGCGGATGATGGGAACAACGATTTGACACGCTCCAGTTCTGTCCTCTGTCCCGGTGTTAACTCCACCATACCTGAGCTATCGAAGCTAATCTCCGATATCACTGACGACCATAACCCGAAGGCTTCCCAGAAATCCACTCCCAGATACAATTGCTGTTTCAGGCTGGGCACCAGGTAGAGAACCATGCTCTGTGTCCTTCCCCGCCATTTCACGTCCATCATTATTTTGCCTATCACCGACTGTCCTTTTCCGTCCGCCGTACTCAGCTGCTCATCGATCGACACAACGTCCTTTACGCTCAACTTGCTAATCGCCGGTCCCCCAAAGCAACTGACCGATGCGCCACTATCCAGCAGTCCACGCATCATTGTCCCTCCTATCTGAACTTCGGCGTATGGCCTTCGGTCCACTTCGTCTCTTATGATTGTTGCTGTCACCGCTCTTCTCATTGCTCTGTGTTCCTTGTCTTTGTGCCGCAGTTTTTTGATCTTTTTATACTGCGTTCCCCCTGCGTCCGCGCACCATATATTCTCGCCTCGCGTCTTGCCTCAGAATATTCTTTGCCTCGCTTCTTGGTATCGCTTTCCCCTCTCTTGCAAGGTTTCGCGTGGCGTTGTCCTAGTTTGGTGTTCCGATATCGGTTTAGGTGAGTCGGCTCCGAGTATGGCCTTGGTTATTAGTGGGTTTCCGGGATCTTCTTCCCTGGCCTGACGTCCCGGTGCCTCCGCCAGGAAGATGGTTTCCCTGCCCACACTTTTCGCACATGGCTAGTCTGGCTCCCGCCTTGTCACATTTGTAACATCTTAAATCATGGAATTGAGAATCGCATCCTTGTTCGTTGTGTCTTGGTCGCGTAAAATCCGAAGATTTCCTGGGGCTGTCGTTCCTGCTGCCCACGCGCCCTCTTCTCTCGAACGCTTCTACGGCAACAGCGCCGTCGGTGTCCTCGTGGATTTCCCCTCGCAGCCCCAACTCATTAACTTCCCTTCGCTTGGCGAACTTGGACTCGTACTCCTCGAAGTGCTTTTCGGCCCGTCTGCACTCTGTCTTCAATTCCGCGAGTGTTGCAACTTGACAGCCAAATACAAGGTTCTTCACCTTCGGCTTCAGATTCCTGCGCATGAGATTCACCAAGCTTCGTTCCGGCAGTGGAGTTTTCAGGGTTAGCGCCATTCCCATCACGCATGCGTAAAAATCGTCGAAAGATTCGCGAAGATCCTGTTTCCTTTCATTCATCGTTTGCAGAACTTCATCATCGCTGTCTGCCTTGCGGAAGTGGCTCAGGAGGGCCTCCCTTAAATGAAGAAACCCCTCTCTCTCCTCGCCGGCCTGCTCTTCCATGTACAGCCAGAACCAATCCTGCGCGGCTCCGCTCAAAAGCAAATGGAAATTCGAGTAAAGGTCCTCCTCCCTATATTCTAGATTTCAATTCAATTCGAACGGTGTGCGTCCCACCCTAACGTTTGCGCGCGAATGTACACGCAAAATATCAATATAAATATATATTTAAGTAAAGTACGTAATTATAATATGATCATTCAATCACCGTCCATTTATAATAGATTCAATGGCAGGTCGTATTCATATGAGAGCATCAGCGATACTAATCTTGCCGAGGTTATTGAAAGTATTTAGCTCAATACAAATCTATATACCACGAATCCATACACATCTACGTTTGATATAACAAAAAAAAACTGAGCATAATTTTGTATATAAAAATATTCACACGCTCATATGCATGTCGCTGCAAATGTTTACTTCCTAAACCACTTCTCATGACTGCATTTTTAAACACATATCCCCATGTATCGCACCAATGAACATGAGCAAATGTCTACAATTGACAATAATATTATGATAACTCAAATATAACTCATATGATTTAACTCAAAGCATTTCAAGACAGAATCGCTTTACCGCGGCCAATCTCAAACCAACTCGAATCCAATAACCATGTATAACTACCCGCTACGCGATGGCTCTGTCTTGCAAGCTTTGAGCTACATCACGATACATAACATGAGGGTCGTTTTGGCAATGAGCAACTCAACTCTATAAGTGTATCGGTGTGTATGTGCACCGAACCCGCTTATAACAAACAAATTTCATTAACTTTGAGTTACGCTCTTGGAACGCGACGGAATGGTGCGAATTATTTGTGGCTACTCAATTTTGACCATCCTCAACTAAACTGACCACTATATCAGCTCCTTACCTAAGGCGCCCCGGATAAAAACCTGAATTCGTGCACAGCATCAACCGTGTTAACCAATTATCTCAACTACATATGATTCACCACCCTGCCGTTGCCTCACGCTGACAACAATCGTACATTTGAGCGTAAATTGTCGCTGGTGCAATCTTATACCTAACAAGAACAGTGTTTACACAATCAATCTCTACTATAATCCTACACCTAGAACTGTGTCTATATACTTAAACGTTGCATTTAGCGCCTCTCCACCGCCATCAGAATGTTGTATGGACACTCAAGCGTGCAGGCATTCCGTGCTATACTAATCTGGTTGTGTGCTCTTTTCCATATCAGGAATGAGTGACTGCGCACCCCTATGCTCTATTATTAAAACATTGTATTCTGCTTATATGTAGTTATCTTCGCATAATACAACAATGTATGGATAATTTACGCTTACTCAAAACCTGTTCTGTTGTATTTTCACAGTGTCGTTCTTAACGTTGAATATATTTTGACATTTGAGCCGATATGTTGCTCCTCTCCTGCTCAGGCTCGTTGATTGTCTACCCTTTTATGTATGAGTAGGCTTCGACCGCCCAACATGCGAATTCTATGTAGCTATGGGTACTTACAACCTTTAACTTGTTACCGACACCCTTCCGTGCCGGGCCACTGATTATGGAGTGCCGCGCTGTCGTGCCTCAACGTTACGCACACACTTGTCAGTTTTAATTGCTTTCCGGCCGCTAGTGTTGAAGCGTTTTCGTGAGCGCCGCGTCTGAAGAAAATGCTTCGATGCGGTTGTGGATTTGGAGCGCGCGCTCATTAATGAGTAGTGGTTTGATCTTCGCGCATATGTTGGCGCGTGTTTACAGCTGCAATTAACCTTGGGAGCCGTTTCGCGACGAGATAACTTGTCCTACTGGTTGTCGTCTGATAAACTTTTTGTTATTCCTTCTTGTTGTAGTGAAGATGCCGGAAACAGGAAGAACGTGAAATCGGCTGCGTTGGCCACCTACACTAATTTGACGTTAAGCAAGGTTGCCTGATCTGTCAACCCTGCACGGTTGCATTCACTTTTATAAATTTCGTTGGCTCGCTTTGCTAAACCCCAGGCCACATCTTCCGTAACACCACAACAGAATTTGTTAAACTACCACTGTCTGTATTTGTTATTTAATAATTATTTGTAGGCTTTTTATTAAGGTAATGTTTTCAGAATTTTAACTTTTACTCTCTAAAACTCCAATCAGTGTATTTCTGGGCTTAAATTATGTTAAAAATTGTGTAAAAGTTTTTGGTTTGGTGAAAGTGACGTACTAGAATTTTGTGAAGCTCCGCTGCTTTCCACCGAAGTTTGCACCTGCAACATCTTTGTTTTCGAAAATCTTTGGTGCTAGTCACCACAAGCATACGTGGGTTGTAGTTAATTATGTTACGAGGGAGGGCAGATATATCTAGGTCTGTGACCTAAACAGAACAATCGTTTGTATGAGATATATACTATATATACCACCGATCTATATAATTTCTTCAGACAATAATGAATGACATATACGTAAGCATTCGGCGAAATTTGAAACTCCTAGCTGTTAAAATGGGGCAGAAGTTACGAAAAGTTTCTTATCTGAACAATCGGTTGTATGAGACATATACAATATATATTACCGATCTATACACTTTTTTCAGACAACAATGAATGCTCTATACGGAAGCATTCGTTGAAATTTGAAGCTTCTAGCTGTGAAAATGGGGCAGAAAATACGAAAAGTTTCCTATCTGAACAATCGGTTGTGTGAGATATATACTATACATATATACCACCGATCTATACAATTTTTTCAGACAACAATTAATACTCTATACGCAAGCATTCGGTGAAATTTGAAGCCTCCAGTTGTTATCTAGTTTGCATACAAACAGATGGATATGGCTAAATCAACTCAGCTCTTCATCCTGGTAATTTTGATATACTTAATGGTGGTACTATCTATTTTCGTTTACGGACTTACAATTTTGAAATTCGGGACGAAGTTAAAATATATCATTTCATTTTCAGGTAGGTACTTTGTGTGAGGATGCAAAGTTTCACCTTTTTTGTGGTATGCATATAAAAACTATGACCATGAATCACTTATTTCTTCAATAAATGACGTAAGCATAAGTATTTGATGAAATTTTAAGCTCCTAGCCGTAAAAAGGGGACAGAAATGACAGTTTATATGGGGTATATAACTGACTTATCTTGTTTGGTTGATTTTCCGACAGGGTGGATAAATGATGTATATTGGAACGATTTTCCGTCATCCCTTGTCAAATTTGGTTTTGAGACAAACCGGTTTCGGCGTTGTGCCATCATCAGTGTCGATTTTCGTTCTGATCTGTTGTTGTCATTTGTCCTGTATTTATAGTTCGTAGGTATATGAGCAGGTATTGTCAAATTGATGCTTGTGTATATTTAGTTATGTGTATGTGCTGTGTGTTCGTTCAGAACCGAGGGTGGTTTACTAATCGATTTGTGTGGCTGACTGGGGTAGGTAGAAATCTGTGATTTTAGTCGTTTGACCTTCTTTGTCGGTTTTTTGTTTTGGTGTGTTAATTGTTTTGTGTTTATTTGTTTTTGTGCGTTTGTCTGTTATACCTGTGTGATTAAGTTGTTTCCTGTAAACAAGTTTTAAAGGCTCGAATATTGTGTCAGAAATGGTGTTTATCTGCTCGTTTATTATTCTACCGACGAATGTTTTCTGTTTGTAGATTTCCATGTTTTCGAGTACGTTGAGACGTCGGCCCTTTTCTTGTATGTGAAGAACCCTAACTGTTTTATTGATGTTTGCTGGGGAACATTCATTCTCGACCATGTGATTCGCGAAGTTAGACCCGGGTATAATGTTTGGATTCCGTATTTTTTTGTTGTAATCTCTAATATGTTCTCTGAACCTCGTTCTTTTTTGCCGTCCTGTTTGTCCTATGTAACTATGCTGGCATCCGCAGGTAAGCTTGTATACGCCGTGGCTGCTAAACGGATCCTCTGAGTTAATGTTAGTTCTTAGAAATCGACACTGATGATGGCACAACGCCGAAACCGGTTTGTCTCAAAACCAAATTTGACAAGGGATGACGGAAAATCGTTCCAATATACATGGGGTATATAACATATATACCTACGATCTCAATGATTTTTTTAGACAACAATATATACTATATACGTAAGCATTTGGTGAAATTTGAAGCTTCTAGGTGTAAAATGGGGTAAAAATTGCGAAAAGTTTGTTATCTGAACAATCGGTTGTATGAGAGATTACTATGTATACCACCGATCTCTATGATTTTTTCAGACAACAATAAATGCTATATACTTGAGAATTTGGTGAAATTGGAAGGTTCTAGCTGGGGCAGAAATTACGAAAAGTTTCTAATCTTAACAATCGGTTGTATGAATTTGCAGACAACAATGTGTGCAATATACGAAAGCATATGGTGAAGTTTGAAGCTTCAATCTGATAAATTGAGGAATATAACACAAAAATCCCCTTTTTCTGAAAAATCGGTTGTATGGAGGATGGGGGGGGGGGGGGGGATGGGTGGATTCCCCCCGGGTCCGGGGTTTCTCAGGGGGCCCGCGATTTAGAGGTACTAAGACATTTTTTTTTAATTCAGGAAAGTCTTTAGTTGTTCCATGTGCAAATTTTAAGCGGAATTTCAAAAGCAACGAATATTGATAATGATTTTTTGCCTAGGCCTGAGGAGACAATAAAAACATCAAACACCAATGTATGTTTACATGAATCCGAAATTGTAAAGTTTTCGTGGCGACACTGATGAAGGTTCATCTTCAACAAGTCTTCCAACAATACCACCAACTCTGTATCAAAGTCCAGATTATTTAAACGACTTCGATATCGGTACCGTGAATAATGAGTTTTTTCGATCTGAAGAAGTCAATGAAATAATTCGTCGAGGTCATCAAAAGTGTCCTGTTATTTTTCGACGTGATTGTCATGACGAGGCATATGCTACCTCGTTGTTAAACAGAATCTTACCAAGGCTTAAGTGCAGTATACGGACAATTCCAAAATCAAAAAAAGAAGTATGAGTATTGATAGACATGGTCAAGGTGAGTATAACTAAAAAATTTTTTTTGTGGGCAAATGACAATAACAGGAGTTATTAAGGGTCAAAGTTCATATGAAGCATTTTTTTAAATCTAAATTTCTCTTTAAGTATCGAACCGATTTTCAAAATTTTTTTTCATTGTATAGGTAATTTAAGGTTAAATTACCTTTCATTTGATATGCTGTTTGTATTCCTATTCCGTAAAATACTAAAAAAAATCGATGTTTAAAAGTGCTATATTTACTAAGTAAATTACGCATATTTATTTGTGCATATGTATGTATGTGTATGTATATTTCGTTAATACGTTGGTATTTAAAGCTTAAATTAATTTTCTATAGCGTTAACCAACAATTTTATTGAAATAAATGTATTCGATATGGCGTTATGGTAAGGCGCCATTAATCGATTTTATTGATTTCTATAAGGTTGGTTGGAAGATTAGCTGGACCTTAACAGATGTTTGGAAAATAACCGTTATTTCAATTTATTGAAAAGTGTTAATTTAAACTGTTAAATACAAGTGCAAATTATTATGGCAAATATAAAGTTGTTGCAAATTTATCAAATATTTGAGTGCTGTGAAAGTGGTCCCATAAGTGAGTCAGCCCTGCATACACTGCAAGAGTTGGGATTGATTCCCAGCGAGGGCGAGTATTTGTGTAGTGCAGGCCATGTTCTCAAGTTAATTGAAAATGCTGAAAGCGGTGACAGTTACTCTTGGAGGTTAGCTTATATATGCTAGCATGTGATTATGTGTATGTAACAAGTTAATTTTTAAAATTATTTAGTTGTTGTGCTCTCAAGAAGGGCAAGGGCAAACGTAGATGTAACGTTAAAGTCTCGTTAAGAAAGAATACATTTTTCGATAAATCAAAGCTTCCCATTTTCAAAATGGTAGCTTTCGCGTATTTATGGATTAAAAACACTACCCTCTATTTCATTATGGATGAGCTCACGATGGCAAAATATACTGCGGTCGATTGGAGCAGCTTTTGTCGCGAGGTGGTGTTTGATGGTATGATCATAAATAAGACTAAGGTTGGAGGGGACGGGGTGATTGTTGAAATCGACGAAAGTAAGTTTTGTCGTCGGAAGTACCACCGCGGTCATCGTGTAGAAGGGCAATGGGTGTTCGGTGGGGTGGAGAGGGGAACCAACCGATGATTTGTGGTACCTGTGGAGAAAAGGGACAAAGATACTTTGCTGCAAATCATAAAATAATGGATTTTACCCTTTAGCATAGTTGTGTCCGATTTCTGGAAGGTTCGTTGATTTGATAATTATATATTTCATTCATTTATAAATATACATTTATGTATATCGTTTATAGGCATATGATTGCTTACAGGATGAGGGTTATGTACATTTTAAAGTGAACCACAAGCTCAACTTTAAAGACCGCGAAACTGGCGAGCATACAAATACGATCGAAGGGTTATGGAGGCATGCCAAGGTCTTTATGCCCCAATTCCACCGCAAAAATCAATTCTTTTGCGGCTATTTGGAAAAATAAATTTGCGGCATTGCAAGGCTACTAATATTGACCTTTTAACAACATTTTTTAAAATGGCTGGGAACCTTTACAACCCATGCAACCCACGACTTGTAGAGGAGGAAGATGAAGATGATTATGAGGTCGATATGTCGGCGTGAGTTAAACGTAAGTTACAAAATAAATGCTTATTTTTTAAGGGGCTATGTATGTATGAAAGTATTCTGCGCAGAAATACTGTGGATGAAGGTGAGGTGCAATAAAGCCATACGAATTAACGCCATATGGCTTTATTTCCAATCAGTTTGAGAAATAAAGCCATATGGCCTTATTTCCAATTGCTAATGGAAATAAAGCCAGTATGGCCTTATTGCCATTTTCAAAACATGGTTGTGGTAATTTTATTAGGCTGTACCTAAAAACGCGCAAAAGAGTGCGTACCGTGGCATGTTGCCACGGTTCAGGCAACCACCCGGACTTGGCATGGCGTAGTCCAGGGTTATTTAAATAAGGGCGGCCTAAGGCCGCCAACTCGGAAAGGTGTTCTGCACATAAAGGAAACAAATACCTGGTGTTCTGCGCAGAATTACTGTTAATTTGCCCAAAATTAAATTTTGGTATACCAGCAACAGGACAGTTGGTATTGCATTGATGGGACTAAGGATATTATATATAATTTTAAATGAAAGCTTAAATTATTTCCCATCTACCAAACTATATTTTAATATATTTAATACAGGAATTAAATAAAAAAAAATTATGTTTTTAAAAATTTTGATATGTTTTTTAAAAAATTATATTATTTCAGGAAATTTTTTGCAGTTATATACTTAAGATATACATCAAATGAAAGGTATTGGAAATACCTATCCAACGACGTTGATAATCGGTTCAATAATTTAGAAGTAATTTAGATTTAAAAAAAAAAGCTTATTATGAACTTTGACCTTTAATAACTTTTGTTGTTGTTGTTTGCCCAACAAAAAAAATATATCGTTATGTTTATTTTATTAATGCCTATCGATCTCAATTTTTCGTTTTTTTATATCAGCATTGTCCGTATACTGCACTTGTTCCGTTCAATTTAAATAGCGATCTGAGATGAGTGCCCAGGAACCTAAATACCAAATTTCATCAAGATACCTTAAAATTTACTCAAGTTATCGTGTTAACGGACAGACGGACGGACATGGTTCAATCAATTTTTTTTTTCGATACTGATGATTTTGATATATGGAAATCTAGATCTATTTCGATTCCTTTATACCTGTACAACCAACCGTTATCAAATCAAAGTTAATATACTCTGTGTGCAAAGCACGCTGAGTATAAAAAATAATTCAAGTATTTAAGTAAAATTTTTAAATTTTTAAGAAAAAGGTAGAATTTTTTAATAAATGCAAATTTCAAAAGTGAAAATATAATAAAACTTTAACCCTCCCTTTTTCTCAAAATTCCTTCAATAATTTTTTTTTCAAACTTTTGCCAAATTTTTTTACCTTTTAGTGAATTTTTTTTATACTCAGTTGAGCAGAGCTCACAGAGTATATTAACTTTGATTGGATAACGGTTGGTTGTACAGGTATAAAGGAATCGAGATAGATATAGACTTCCATATATCAAAATCATCAGTATCGAAAAAAAATTCGATTGAGCCATGTCCGTCCGTCCGTCCGTCTGTCCGTTAACACGATAACTTGAGTAAATTTCGAGGTATCTTGATGAAATTTGGTATGTAGGTTCCTTTCCACTTTTTCGATATCGAAAATTTGGAAAAATCGAAAAAGTGCGATAATTCATTACCAAATACGGATTAAGCGATGAAACTTGGTAGGTGAGTTGAAGTTATGACGCAGAATAGAAAACTAGTAAAGCTTTGGACAATGGGCGTGGCACCGCCCACTTTTAAAATAAGGTAATTTAGAAGTTTTGCAAGCTGTAATTTGGCAGTCGTTGAAGATATCATAATGAAATTTGGCAGGAACGTTACTCTTATTACTATATGCCTGCTTAATAAAAATTAGCAAAATCGGAGAACGACCACGCCCACTTTTTAAATTTTTCTTTTTTAATTCAAATTTTAAAAGAAAAGTTAATATCTTTACAGTATATAAGTAAATTATGTCAACATTCAACTCCAGTAATGATATGTTGCAACAAAATAACAAAAATAAAAGAAAATTTCAAAATGGGCGTGGCTCCGCCCTTTTTCATTTAATTTGTCTAGGATAATTTTAATGCCATAAGTCGAACAAAAATTTACCAATCCTTGTGAAATTTGGTAGAGGCTTAGATTCTAGGACGATAACTGTTTTCTGTGAAAAAGGGCGAAATCGGTTTGAAGCGACGCCCAGTTTTTATACAAAGTCGACCGTCTGTCCTTCCGCTCGGCCGTTAACACGATAACTTGAGCAAAAATCGATATATCTTTACTAAACTCAGTTCACGTACTTATCTGAACTCACTTTGTATTAGTGTAAAAAATGGCCGAAATCCGACTATGAAAACGCCCACTTTTTCGATATCAAAAATTACGAAAAATGAAAAAAATGCAATAATTATATACCAAATACGAGAAAAGGGATGAAACATGGTAATTGTATTGGTCTATTGACGCAAAATATAACTTTAGAAAAAAACTTGGTAAAATGGGTGTGACACCTATCATATTAAGTAGAAGAAAATGAACAAGTTTTGCAGGGCGAAAACAAAAGCCCTTGGAATCTTGGAGGGAATACTGTTCGTGGTATTACATATATAAATAAATTAGCGGTACCCGACAGATGATGTTCTGGATCACCCTGGTCCACATTTTGGTCGATATCTCGAAAACGCCTTCACATATACAACTAAGGGCCACTCCCTTTTAAAACCCTCATTAATACCTTTAATTTGATACCCATATCGTACAAACACATTCTAGAGTCACCCCTGGTCCACGTTTATGGCGATATCTCGAAAAGGCATCCACCTATAGAACTAAGGCCCACTCATTTTTAAAATACTCATTAACACCTTTCATTTGATACCCATATCGTGCAAACAAATTCTAGAGTCACCCCTGGTCCACCTTTACGGCGATATCTTGAAAAGGCGTCCACCTATAGAACTAAGGCCCACGCCCTTTTAAAATACTCATTAACACCTTTCATTTGATACCCATATCGTACAAACAAATTCTAGAGTCACCCCTGGTCCACCTTTATGGCGATATCTCGAAAAGGCGTCCACCTATAGAACTAAGGCCCATGCCCATTTAAAATACTCACTAACACCTTTCATTTGATACCCATACTGTACAAACGCATTCTAGAGTCACCCTTGGTCCACGTTTATGGCGATATCCCGAAAAGGCGTCCACCCATACAACTAAGGCCCACTCCCTTTTAAAACACTTATTAACACCTTTCGTTTGATACCCATATTGTACAAACGCATTCTAGAGTCAACCCTGGTCCACTTTTATAACGATATTCCGAAAAGGCGTCCACCTATAGAACTAAGGCCCACTCCCTTTTAAAATACTCATTAACACCTTTCATTTGATACCCATATAGTACAAACATATTCTATAGTCACCCCTGGTCCACCTTTATGGCGATATCTCGAAAAGGCGTCCACATATAGAACTGAGGCCCACGCCCTCTTAAAATACTCATTAACACCTTTCATTTGATACTCATATCGTACAAACAAATTCTAGAGTCACCCCTGGTCCATCTTTATGGCGATATCTCGAAAAGGCGTCCATCTATAGAACTTAGGCCCACATCCTTTTAAAATACTCATTAATAAATTTCATTTGATTCCCATATCGTACAAAATAAATTCTAGAGTCACCCCTGGTCCACCTTTATGCGATATCTCGAAAAGGCGTCCCCTATAGAACTTAGGCCCACTCCCTTTTAAAATTATCATTAACACATTTCATTTGATACTCATATCGTACAAACAAATTCTAGAGTCAGGCCTGGTTCACCTTTATGGCGATATCCCTAAATGGCGTCCATCTATAGAACTATGGACCACTTCCTTTAAAATACTCTTTAATACCTTGCATTTGATACACATGTCATACAAACACATTCCAGGGTTACCCTAGGTTCTTTTTACAACATGGTGATTTTCCCTTACTTTGTCTCCACAGCTCTCAACTGAGTATGTTACACCCGAACTTAGCCTTCCTTACTTGTTTTTAATTGATTTATTACTTCTCATGAACAACAGGCTCATATAGCATATAAAATAAAAATAACCTTTAGGATAATGATAAAAGAACTCTGCGATTCACCACAAAAGGGACCCTCCAGAGATTGTTAAACTAAATCCACAAAAACATCACATAGCTAGCAAAAAAGTATAAACTAGAAATAAATTAAAATGGCTCATAATAATTTGATAAGAGCCCTTATGCTAGGGAAGTTTAATGCATTCCCGGCAGGACCACTATCGCCACCATAACCCCCTGGCGACCCTATCCAACAAGTGGCTAATTCCTGAATTCAAAAACCTTATAAAGGACTTAATGAGAGAGATTTTAACTACGGACGAAAATAGAATGATTAGAGAAGCTCTGCACCCAACTCAGCAACCTATGACCGATCAAATGATCGAGGATCGATTTAGGAATAAATTGGCCGACATGGACAAGGTACCTGACGTGGTTAGATCCTTGCGAGAGTTTGGTGGAAACTCAGCTGAGTTCAGCAGCTGTAAGAAAAGTGTTGAACGAATATTTCGGCATCTTTATTGTAATTCGTAATAAAATCGTAGGCAGTGCTGACGCAGCACTAGAGTCCAACAATACCCCTCTTAACTGGAAGGCTATTTCCTGATGCCTTACCATGCATTACGCGGACAAGAGAGATCTTAGCACACTTGAATATCAAATGACCTGCTTAATACAAGGTTTGTGCAAGTATTTTATGGCGAGGTTTGTTCACACCTCTCACTAATATTAAATAAAATATCCTGCATGGAAATCAGCGAAGAGTGCATGCGTGTCCTCACACACACATACCGTGACAAGGCGCTAGACACCTTTGTCAGAGGACTATCAGGCGATCTATCGAGACTTCTCGGCATGAAAGAGCCGGCTGATCTGCCTGAAGCATCGCATTTGTGCATCAAGTTAGAGAATCAAAATTTCAGGGCAGCACATGCCAACAGCCAACAGTACGGCTTGCCTAAACGGCCCACATTACCACCACCGATTTTCGAGATGCCATATCAGCAACGGCCCGCACTTCCACCAAGGAAGAACCCTAATCAGCCATTCTACCCGCACCTTGCCCATCTACCTCAAGCAATCCCTACCTTTACCCGATCTTCCCAACAATTTCCCCAATACCAACAATTTCCTCAATATCAACAATTCCCCCAATTCCAAGAATACCCAAAGAATCCGAACATTCAAACTCCCAATTACGCTCTGCAATAACCCCCTAGACCCAAGCAGTTCAACAATCCTCCACCAAGACCCACCCAACCAAAACCCCCAGTCCAAATGGACATAGACGAATTTCTCAGGACAAAGAACGTGAATTACATGAATAGACCGACCAATAACTTCCTTGCCGGAAAACGGCCCACACCTCCTTCCAATCAAGTACGGCAACCTTTCGAACAAAACAGGGTAAATAACATAGAAACAACAGAAACGTACTTAGGACAGCAGCCTGACGAACCAGATGAACAGACATTCCAGGATTATTACAACCAATAAACTGCACAGGATAACAACACCATTGACAGCCTCCCTGGAGAAAACTCATACGAATTCTCCGACATTCATTTTTTAGGTTAACGAATTCCACGCTACCATATTTTCAATGCAAGGACAGTAGCGGGAAAGTTCTAAATTTCTTAATTGACACGGGTTCAAATAAAAATTACATTCAACCAAATCTCGCGAAAAACGTATTCCCAACTAGGAAATTTTTTATGCAACCCACCATGCATTTATTAAACTTTTCGGTTTAAAAGACGAGAACCTTAAATTTTTTATATTACACACATTTAAATCCTTTCACGGTATTCTCGGTAACGACAGCCTAAAACAATTAGAAGCCGTAATTTTTACTTCAAAAATCATATGCTAATAAACAACAATAGGAAAATAGCCATTAAACAACAAAAATCAAAATCAGTAAACAATATCGAAATAAGAACAGACCATCTTACGGATGAAAAAACGGGAAAACTCCGAAATTTATGCTACACATACCCACAAATTTTTTCTGATCCGGATGAAAAATTAATCGCGGTAAAAGCCGAAATAAGAATTATAAACCAAGATCCGGTATATTCCAGATACTGCCCATACCCAATGTCCCTTAAGGACGAGGTAGAAAAGCAAATATCAAAATTACTTGAGGACGGAATATTTAGACTTTCCCAATCCCCATACAATTCTCCCATCTGGATAGTGCCAGAGAAAGCTGACGCATCTGGCATAAAAAATACAGGATGGTAATAGACTACCGCAAATTAAATTCAATCACAATACCCGACCGCTACCCAATCCCAGACACCAACGAAGTACTTTCACAACTCAGAAAGAACAAATTCTTTACAGTTCTTGACTTGAAAAGTGGCTTTCATCAGATCCCTTTAGTTGAATCCGATATCGCAAAAACAGCTTTTTCAGTCAATAATGGTAAATACGAATTTACGAGACTTCTTTCGGCCTTAAAAATGAGCCCTCCATATTCCAACGAGCATTAGATGATATTCTTAGAGACTACATCGGAAAAATATGCTTTGTCTACATAGACGATATCATAATTTTCGGAAAGACTAAGAATCTCACTTGAAAAACGTGGAAATAATTTTCAGGACCTTACAAGATGCTAATATGAAAATTCAACTTGATAAATATGAGTAATGTAAAAGTTGAGTTTTTGGCATTTGTTGTCTCCAAAAATCGCATAAAAACAAATCCAGCAAAATTGAAAGCAATTTTAGACTTTCCACCGCCTCAAACTATAAAAGAACCTCGATCCTTTTTGGACTTTCCAGTTATTACCGACGTTTCACCAAAGACTGTGCAAAACTCGCCAAGCCCCTAACGGTACTTTTGAGAGGCGAGGAGGGACGTATGTCTAAAAATCTTTCAGCTAAAATAAAAATTTCTCTCGACAATAACGCAATGGAAGCGTTTAATAAATTAAAAAATTCACTAGCATCCTCTGACGTTGTTACAATACCCCGACTTCGAAAAAGAATTTCACTTGACAACCGACGCATTAAACCACGCCATAGGAGCAGTCCTAGAGCAAGGTTGTAAACCCATAATGTTCATTTCCAGAACATTGACGAGGACCGAGGAAAATTACGCAACTAACGAAAAGGAACTTTTGGCCATAATATGGGCTTTAAAAACCTTTAGAAATTATTTGTATGGTTCAACCACAATAAAAATTTTCACAGACCATCTAGCTTTGACATACTCATTCAGTAGCAGAAATACTAACAGTAAACTAAAAAGATGGAAATCAATATTGGAAGAATACAACTATGAGATAAAATACAAACCTGGCAGTACCGATATAAAAAAGAAATAGTACTAGAAGACCAAGGCAATACAACTTTGGCACAAACTGGCCGCACTGTTCACAAAAGCCATGTCAAAGAGTAAATCACACTCTTCCTTTGCAGGATCCTATTTGCCACCTGCAATGCGGAAACCCAAATTTTTGACTATACGACCAGTCTCATAGTAACGATAGTCACAGGAACCGCGAAGTTTTAAACTGGAACATTTCGATTAATACACACTATTGACTTCGAACAGTACGACTCCCTACTTGACGACATATACGCCACAATAGAACATGACATAACTAGGAAAAGCCGAAGTCATTCACTCCTTTCCCAAGAGGAAAAATCCATACGGTCCCTTCTATACCAACCGAAACCCAGGAAAAACAAAAGAGCCATTGAACCACTTGGCACAGCCTGAAAATGGCTTGCTGGATCCCCTGACTATGAAAATTTTAAAATACTAAACGATAAAGTAACTAATATAGCAAGTAATAATAACCAACAAGTAGTAATAAATAAATCTATTTTATAAAGAATAAATAATTTAACTCATATATCAAATACAATTCTAAGCGAAATGAAACCGGGAGATGCTCTTAAATTAGAAATAGATAAAAATATTGAAAGGAAATTGCAATTCATTAAAGAAGAATTAATAAACATAGATTACTCAATACAATGGGAAAAAGCGGGAATTATAAGCTCATTCATATTATCTAACGAAGAATTTATTGTAATTGAAGAAGCACTAGAAAAACAAAATATGCCGTATTTAAATTTAATCGAAGCAGTTGAATTTAGTAATGTTAAAATTGCATCAAATTTATCTTCCATTATTTATATTGTAAAATTCCTTTTAACAAGCCAAGAAACTTGTAAATTAATAAAAGCCAAAGCTGTAAAACAAGGCCATAAAGCAGTCAAGTTTGAATATGAAAATTTAATAATTTGTAACAGAAAAATATTTGGTGTAAGAGATAGTTGTAAGAATATAAACAATTTAATTTTATGTAAGCAAGATAGCATTAAATGTAGTCACGTTAACCAATTGCATACCAAACATTTTAAAAGGATCTTCATCCAACTGCACCCTAATAAACAGTCACCATATGCCCACGATAGAAGAAATAATGCCCGGATTATTATTTATCAATAGTTACAATGGACCCCTGAAAATAGACAACAAAGAAATCAATCTGAATGGTGCATTTTTGATCAGATACGATAATTCAAGCTTATCAATTGAAGGCAAGCATTTTGTTAATAAAAATCGACTGTTCGCAAAGCCCTTACCAGCAATCGTCAAATCGACAAATGTTACAGCGAATCTCGAGGAAGTTCTTTCTTTGCAATATTTGAAAGAGCTCAATATAGCGAACAGCCAAAAAATAGATGATGTCAACTTGAAATACAAAATAAGCATTTTCACATGCTCTTCGATAATCACGCTATCGCTGATTATCCAAAAAATGGCAAAAAATTAAACTCTAAGAAGAAAATGAGAATAAAAACCCATGTCAATACTAGCAGTTCAAAGGAAACCCCCCACTGTACCTATAAATGAAATGCCATCCAACGAGGACGCTGCATACTTTAAAGGGAGAGCAGTTAACGCCACATACTCTGAAATTGGGCTCAAAAACTGTCCACACATAAATATGTATAAGATTTTGGGAAACACAAAAAACCTAATTATTTAGTACCTAGAATGTTGAAATTTGACGTGTGAAAACTGATATTCATACACTTGATAAAAATTTGAAAAAAAAAAATTTAAATGGGCGTGGCGCAGCCCACTTGTGATAAAATCAATTTTACAAATATTATTAATCATAATTCAAAAATCGTCGTGGCTGAATGCGTTTGTAACACTTCAACCATCGTAGGAGTGCGGAATCAAATCCCACTCCCGGGAGAAAAGCCTTTGAAGAGATATACAAGGTGCAGTGTACTCTCTCCTAACGGACACCTCTCTTAAGCGGACACCTCTCATAAACTGAAAATTTTTTCAGTACCAAAAAAATCCTTAAGGATTTTTTAAGTTTTTCCCTTTTCAGCGGACAACCCTCCCATAACAGGACGCGGACACTTGCTTTTAACCCCCATTTTAATTCCCCATAACCGGACAGCTTACGCTGACGCATCTGGCATAAAAAAATACAGGATGGTAATAGACTACCGAAAATTAAATTCAATCACAATACCCGACCGCTACCCAATCCCAGACACCAACGAAGTACTTTCACAACTCAGAAAGAACAAATTCTTTACAGTTCTCGACTTGAAAAGTGGCTTTCATCAGATCCCTTTAGTTGAATCCGATATCGCAAAAACAGCTTTTTCAGTCAATAATGGTAAATACGAATTTACGAGACTACTTTCGGCCTTAAAAATGAGCCTTCCATATTCCAACGAGCATTAGATGATATTCTTAGAGACTACATCGGAAAACTTTGCTTTGTCTACATAGACGATATCATAATTTTCGGAAAAGACGAAGACTCTCACTTGAAAAACGTGGAAATAATTTTCAGGACCCTACAAGATGCTAATATGAAAATTCAACTTGATAAATATGAGTAATGTAAAAGTTGAGTTTTTGGGATTTGTTGTCTCCAAAAATGGCATAAAAACAAATCCAGCAAAAGTGAAAGCAATTTTAGACTTTCCACCGCCTCAAACTATAAAAGAACTTCGATCCTTTTTAGGACTTTCCGGTTATTACCGACGTTTCACCAAAGACTATGCAAAACTCGCCAAGCCCCTAACGGTACTTTTGAGAGGCGAGGAGGGACGTATGTCCAAAAATCTTTCAGCTAAAATAAAAATTTCTCTCGACAATAACGCAATGGAAGCGTTTAATAAATTAAAAAATTCACTAGCATCCTCTGACGTTATGTTACAATACCCCGACTTCGAAAAAGAATTTCACTTGACAACCGACGCATCAAACCACGCCATAGGAGCAGTCCTAGAGCAAGGTTGTAAACCCATAATGTTCATTTCCAGAACATTGACGAGGACCGAGGAAAATTACGCAACTAACGAAAAGGAACTTTTGGCCATAATATGGGCTTTAAAAACCTTTAGAAATTATTTGTATGGTTCAACCACAATAAAAATTTTCACAGCCCATCAAGCTTTGACATACTCACCCAGTAGCAGAAATACTAACAGTATATTTAATACAGGAATTAAATAAAAAAAAATTATGTTTTTAAAAATTTTGATATGTTTTTTAAAAAATTATATTATTTCAGGAAATTTTTTGCAGTTATATACTTAAGATATACATCAAATGAAAGGTATTGGAAATACCTATCCAACGACGTTGATAATCGGTTCAATAATTTAGAAGTAATTTAGATTTAAAAAAAAGCTTATTATAAACTTTGACCTTTAATAACTTTTGTTGTTGTTGTTTGCCCAACAAAAAAAATATATCGTTATGTTTCTTTTATTAATACCTATCGATCTCAATTTTTCGTTTTTTTATATCAGCATTGTCCGTATACTGCACTTGTTCCGTTCAATTTAAATAGCGATCTGAGATGAGTGCCCAGGAACCTAAATACCAAATTTCATCAAGATACCTTAAAATTTACTCAAGTTATCGTGTTAACGAACAGACGGACGGACATGGTTCAATCAATTTTTTTTTTTCGATACTGATGATTTTGATATATGGAAATCTAGATCTATTTCGATTCCTTTATACCTGTACAACCAACCGTTATCCAATCAAAGTTAATATACTCTGTGTGCAAAGCACGCTGAGTATAAAAAATAATTCAAGTATTTAAGTAAAATTTTTAAATTTTTAAGAAAAAGGTAGAATTTTTTAATAAATGCAAATTTCAAAAGTGAAAATATAATAAAACTTTAACCCTCCCTTTTTCTCAAAATTCCTTCAATAATTTTTTTTCAAAATTTTGCCAAATTTTTTTACCTTTTAGTGAATTTTTTTATACTCAGTTGAGCAGAGCTCACAGAGTATATTAACTTTGATTGGATAACGGTTGGTTGTACAGGTATAAAGGAATCGAGATAGATATAGACTTCCATATATCAAAATCATCAGTATCGAAAAAAAATTCGATTGAGCCATGTCCGTCCGTCCGTCCGTCTGTCCGTTAACACGATAACTTGAGTAAATTTCGAGGTATCTTGATGAAATTTGGTATGTAGGTTCCTTTCCACTTTTTCGATATCGAAAATTTGGAAAAATCGAAAAAGTGCGATAATTCATTACCAAATACGGATTAAGCGATGAAACTTGGTAGGTGAGTTGAACTTATGACGCAGAATAGAAAACTAGTAAAACTTTGGACAATGGGCGTGGCACCGCCCACTTTTAAAAGAAGGTAATTTAGAAGTTTTGCAAGCTGTAATTTGGCAGTCGTTGAAGATATCATAATGAAATTTGGCAGGAACGTTACTCTTATTACTATATGTCTGCTTAATAAAAATTAGCAAAATCGGAGAACGACCACGCCCACTTTTTAAAATTTTTTTTTTTTAATTCAAATTTTAAAAGAAAAGTTAATATCTTTACAGTATATAAGTAAATTATGTCAACATTCAACTCCAGTAATGATATGTTGCAAACAAAATAACAAAAATAAAAGAAAATTTCAAAATGGGCGTGGCTCCGCCCTTTTTCATTTAATTTGTCTAGGATAATTTTAATGCCATAAGTCGAACAAAAATTTACAAATCCTTGTGAAATTTGGTAGATGCTTAGATTCTAGGACGATAACTGTTTTCTGTGAAAAAGGGCGAAATCGGTTTGAAGCCACGCCCAGTTTTTATACACAGTCGACCGTCTGTCCTTCCGCTCGGCCGTTAACACGATAACTTGAGCAAAAATCGATATATCTTTACTAAACTCAGTTCACGTACTTATCTGAACTCACTTTGTATTAGTGTAAAAAATGGCCGAAATCCGACTATGAAAACGCCCACTTTTTCGATATCAAAAATTACGAAAAATGAAAAAAATGCAATAATTATATACCAAATACGAGAAAAGGGATGAAACATGGTAATTGTATTGGTCTATTGACGCAAAATATAACTTTAGAAAAAAACTTGGTAAAATGGGTGTGACACTTACCATATTAAGTAGAAGAAAATGAACAAGTTTTGCAGGGCGAAATCAAAAGCCCTTGGAATCTTGGAGGGAATACTGTTCGTGGTATTACATATATAAATAAATTAGCGGTACCCGACAGATGATGTTCTGGATCACCCTGGTCCACATTTTGGTCGATATCTCGAAAACGCCTTCACATATACAACTAAGGGCCACTCCCTTTTAAAACCCTCATTAATACCTTTAATTTGATACCCATATCGTACAAACACATTCTAGAGTCACCCCTGGTCCACGTTTATGGCGATATCTCGAAAAGGCATCCACCTATAGAACTAAGGCCCACTCATTTTTAAAATACTCATTAACACCTTTCATTTGATACCCATATCGTGCAAACAAATTCTAGAGTCACCCCTGGTCCACCTTTACGGCGATATCTTGAAAAGGCGTCCACCTATAGAACTAAGGCCCACGCCCTTTTAAAACACTCATTAACACCTTTCATTTGATACCCATATCGTACAAACAAATTCTAGAGTCACCCCTGGTCCACCTTTATGGCGATATCTCGAAAAGGCGTCCACCTATAGAACTAAGGCCCATGCCCTTTTAAAATACTCACTAACACCTTTCATTTGATACCCATACTGTACAAACGCATTCTAGAGTCACCCCTGGTTCACGTTTATGGCGATATCCCGAAAAGGCGTCCACCCATACAACTAAGGCCCACTCCCTTTTAAAACACTTATTAACACCTTTCATTTGATACCCATATTGTACAAACGCATTCTAGAGTCAACCCTGGTCCACTTTTATAACGATATTCCGAAAAGGCGTCCACCTATAGAACTAAGGCCCACTCCCTTTTAAAATACTCATTAACACCTTTCATTTGATACCCATATAGTACAAACAAATTCTATAGTCACCCCTGGTCCACCTTTATGGCGATATCTCGAAAAGGCGTCCACATATAGAACTGAGGCCCACGCCCTCTTAAACTACTCATTAACACCTTTCATTTGATACTCATATCGTACAAACAAATTCTAGAGTCACCCCTGGTCCATCTTTATGGCGATATCTCGAAAAGGCGTCCATCTATAGAACTTAGGCCCACACCCTTTTAAAATACTCATTAATAAATTTCATTTGATACCCATATCGTACAAAATAAATTCTAGAGTCACCCCTGGTCCACCTTTATGCGATATCTCGAAAAGGCGTCCCCTATAGAACTTAGGCCCACTCCCTTTTAAAATTATCATTAACACATTTCATTTGATACTCATATCGTACAAACAAATTCTAGAGTCAGGCCTGGTTCACCTTTATGGCGATATCCCTAAATGGCGTCCATCTATAGAACTATGGACCACTTCCTTTAAAATACTCTTTAATACCTTGCATTTGATACACATGTCATACAAACACATTCCAGGGTTACCCTAGGTTCTTTTTACAACATGGTGATTTTCCCTTACTTTGTCTCCACAGCTCTCAACTGAGTATGTTACACCCGAACTTAGCCTTCCTTACTTGTTTTTAATTGATTTATTACTTCTCATGAACAACAGGCTCGTATAGCCTATAAAATAAAAATAACCTTTAGGATAATGATAAAAGAACTCTGCGATTCACCACAAAAGGGACCCGCCAGAGATTGTTAAACTAAATCCACAAAAACATCACATAGCTAGCAAAAAAGTATAAACTAGAAATAAATTAAAATGGCTCATAATAATTTGATAAGAGCCCCTATGCTAGGGAACATTAATGCATTCCCGGCAGGACCACTATCGCCACCATAACCCCCTGGCGACCCTATCCAACAAGTGGCTAATTCCTGAATTCAAAAACCTTGTAAAGGACTTAATGAGAGAGATTTTAACTACGGACGAAAATAGAATGATTAGGGAAGCTCTGCACCCAACTCAGCAACCTATGACCGATCAAATGATCGAGGATCGATTTAGGAATAAATTGGCCGACATGGACAAGGTACCTGACGTGGTTAGATCCTTGCGAGAGTTTGGTGGAAACTCAGCTGAGTTCAGCAGCTGTAAGAAAAGTGTTGAACGAATATTAAGGATTTATGAGCCATGCGCATACTCACCGAAATATTTCGGCATCTTTATTGTAATTCGTAATAAAATCGTAGGCAGTGCTGACGCAGCACTAGGGTCCAACAATACCCCTCTTAACTGGAAGGCTATTTCCTGATGCCTTACCATGCATTACGCGGACAAAGAGATCT
The DNA here is from genome assembly GCF_040869045.1 of Eurosta solidaginis. NCBI lineage: Eukaryota > Metazoa > Arthropoda > Insecta > Diptera > Tephritidae > Eurosta > Eurosta solidaginis. The sequence continues at coordinate 85,460,956 of NC_090324.1, read as the reverse complement.
TAGCACACTTGAATATCAAATGACCTGCTTAATACAAGGTTTGTGCAAGTATTTTATGGCGAGGTTTGTTCACACCTCTCACTAATATTAAATAAAATATCCTGCATGGAAATCAGCGAAGAGTGCATGCGTGTCCTCACACACACATACCGTGACAAGGCGCTAGACACCTTTGTCAGAGGACTATCAGACGATCTATCGAGACTTCTCGGCATGAAAGAGCCGGCTGATCTGCCTGAAGCATCGCATTTGTGCATCAAGTTAGAGAATCAAAATTTCAGGGCAGCACATGCCAACAGCCAACAGTACGGCTTGCCTAAACGGCCCACATTACCACCACCGATTTTCGAGATGCCATATCAGCAACGGCCCGCACTTCCACCAAGGAAGAACCCTAATCAGCCATTCTACCCGCACCTTGCCCATCTACCTCAAGCAATCCCTACCTTTACCCGATCTTCCCAACAATTTCCCTAATACCAACAATTTCCCCTCAATATCAACAATTCCCCCAATTCCAAGAATACCCAAAGAATCCGAACATTCAAACTCCCAATTACGCTCTGCAATAACCCCCTAGACCCAAGCAGTTCAACAATCCTCCACCAAGACCCACTCAACCAAAACCCCCAGTCCCAATGGACATAGACGAATTTCTCATGACAAAGAACGTGAATTACATGAATAGACCGACCAATAACTTCCTTGCCGGAAAACGGCCCACACCTCCTTCCAATCAAGTACGGCAAGCTTTCGAACAAAACAGGGTAAATAACATAGAAACAACAGAAACGGACTTAGGACAGCAACCTGACGAACCAGATGAACAGACATTCCAGGATTATTACAACCAATAAACTACATAGGATAACAACACCATTGACAGTCTCCCTGGAGAAAACTCATACGAATTCTCCGACATTCATTTTTTAGGTTAACGAATTCCACGCTACCATATTTTCAATGCAAGGACAGTAGCGGGAAAGTTCTAAATTTCTTAATTGACACGGGTTCAAATAAAAATTACATTCAACCAAATCTCGCGAAAAACGTATTCCCAACTAGGAAATTTTTTATGCAACCCACCATGCATTTATTAAACTTTTCGGTTTAAAAGACGAGAACCTTAAATTTTTTATATTACACACACTTAAATCCTTTCACGGTATTCTCGGTAACGACAGCCTAAAACAATTAGAAGCCGTAATTTTTACTTCAAAAATCATATGCTAATAAACAACAATAGGAAAATAGCCATTAAACAACAAAAATCAAAATCAGTAAACAATATCGAAATAAGAACAGACCATCTTACGGATAAAAAAACGGGAAAACTCCGAAATTTATGCTACACATACCCACAACTTTTTTCTGATCCGGATGAAAAATTAATCGCGGTAAAAGCCGAAATAAGAATTATAAACCAAGATCCGGTATATTCCAGATACTACCCATACCCAATGTCCCTTAAGGACGAGGTAGAAAAGCAAATATCAAAATTACTTGAGGACGGAATAATTAGACTTTCCCCAATCCCCATACAATTCTCCCATCTGGATAGTGCCAGAGAAAGCTGACGCATCTGGCATAAAAAAATACAGGATGGTAATAGACTACCGCAAATTAAATTCAATCACAATACCCGACCGCTACCCAATCCCAGACACCAACGAAGTACTTTCACAACTCAGAAAGAACAAATTCTTTACAGTTATCGACTTGAAAAGTGGCTTTCATCAGATCCCTTTAGTTGAATCCGATATCGCAAAAACAGCTTTTCAGTCAATAATGGTAAATACGAATTTACGAGATTTCTTTCGGCCTTCAAAATGAGCCTTCCATATTCCAACGAGCATTAGATGATATTCTTAGAGACTACATCGGAAAAATATGCGATATCATAATTTTCGGAAAAGACTAAGACTCTCACTTGAAAAACGTGGAAATAATTTTCAGGACCTTACAAGATGCTAATATGAAAAATTCAACTTGATAAATATGAGTAATGTAAAAGTTGAGTTTTTGGGATTTGTTGTCTCCAAAAATCGCATAAAAAACAAATCCAGCAAAATTGAAAGCAATTTTAGACTTTCCACCGCCTCAAACTATAAAAGAACTTCGATCCTTTTTGGACTTTCCAGTTATTACCGACGTTTCACCAAAGACTGTGCAAAACTCGCCAAGCCCCTAACGGTACTTTTGAGAGGCGAGGAGGGACGTATGTCCAAAAATCTTTCAGCTAAAATAAAAATTTCTCTCGACAATAACGCAACGGAAGCGTTTAATAAATTAAAAAATTCACTAGCATCCTCTGACGTTATGTTACAATACCCCGACTTCGAAAAAGAATTTCACTTGACAACCGACGCATTAAACCACGCCATAGGAGCAGTCCTAGAGCAAGGTTGTAAACCCATAATGTTCATTTCCAGAACATTGACGAGGACCGAAGGAAAATTACGCAACTAACGAAAAGGAACTTTTGGCCATAATATGGGCTTTAAAAACCTTTAGAAATTATTTGTATGGTTCAAACCACAATAAAAATTTTCACAGACCATCAAGCTTTGACATATTCATTCAGTAGCAGAAATACTAACAGTAAACTAAAAAGATGGAAATCAATATTGGAAGAATACAACTATGAGATAAAATACAAACCTGGCAGTACCGATATAAAAAAGAAATAGTACTAGAAGACCAAGGCAACACAACTTTGGCACAATCTGGCCGCACTGTTCACAAAAGCCATGTCAAAGAATAAATCACACTCTTCCTTTGCAGGATCCTATTTGCCACCTGCAATGCGGAAACCAAAATTTTTTACTATACGACCAATCCCATAGTAACGATAGTCACAGGAACCGCGAAGTTTCAAACTGGAATATTTCGATTAATACACACTATTGACTTCGAACAGTACGACTCCCTACTTGACGACATACACGCCACAATAGAACATGACATAACTAGGAAAAGCCGAAGTCATTCACTCCTTTCCCAAGAGCAAAAACCCATACGGTCCCTCCTATACCAACCGAAACCCAGGAAAAACAAAAGAGCCATTGAACCACTTGGCACAGCCTGAAAATGGCTTGCTGGATCCCCTGACCATGAAGATTTTAAAATACTAAACGATAAAGTAACTAATATAGCAAGTAATAATAACCAACAAGTAGTAATAAATAAATTCTATTTTATAAAGAATAAATAATTTAACTCATATATCAAATACAATTCTAAGCGAAATGAAACCGGGAGATGCTCTTAAATTAGAAATAGATAAAAAAATATTGAAAGGAAATTGCAATTCATTAAAGAAGAATTAATAAACCATAGATTACTCAATACAATGGGAAAAAGCGGGAATTATAAGCTCATTCATATTTAACGAAGAATTTATTGTAATTGAAGAAGCACTAGAAAAACAAAATATGCCCTATTTAAATTTAATCGAAGCAGTTGAATTTAGTAATGTTAAAATTGCATCAAATTTATCTTCCATTATTTATATTGTAAAATTCCTTTTAACAAGCCAAGAATCTTGTAAATTAATAAAAGCCAAAGCTGTAAAACAAGGCCATAAATCAATCAAGTTTGAATATGAAAATTTAATAATTTGAAACAGAAAAATATTTGGTGTAAGAGATAGTTGTAAGAATATAAACAATTTAATTTTATGTAAGCAAGATAGCATTAAATGTAGTCACGTTAACCACCTGCATACCAAACATTTTAAAAGGATCTTCATCCAACTGCACCCTAATAAACAGTCACCATATGTCCACGATAGAAGAAATAATGCCCGGATTATTATTTATCAATAGTTACAATGGACCCCTGAAAATAGACAACAAAGAAATCAATCTGAATGGTGCATTTTTGATCAGATACGATAATTCAAGCTTATCAATTGAAGGCAAGCATTTTGTTAATAAAAATCGACTGTTCGCAAAGCCCTTACCAGCAATCGTCAAATCGACAAATGTTACAGCGAATCTCGAGGAAGTTCTTTCTTTGCAATATTTGAAAGAGCTCAATATAGCGAACAGCCAAAAAATAGATGATGTCAACTTGAATACAAATAAGCATTTTTCACATGCTCTTCGATAATCACGCTATCGCTGATTATCCAAAAAATGGCAAAAAATTAAACTCTAAGAAGAAAATGAGAATAAAAACCCATGTCAATACTAGCAGTTCAAAGGAAACTCCCCACTGTACCTATAAATGAAATGCCATCCAACGAGGACGCTGCATACTTTAAAGGGAGAGGAGTTAACGCCACATACTCTGAAATTGGGCTCAAAAACTGTCCACACATAAATATGTATAAGATTTTGGGAAACACAAAAAACCTAATTATTTAGTACCTAGAATGTTGAAATTTGACGTGTGAAAACTGATATTCATACACTTGATAAAAATTTGAAAAAAAAAAAATTTAAATGGGCGTGGCGCAGCCCACTTGTGATAAAATCAATTTTACAAATATTATTAATCATAATTCAAAAATCGTCGTGGCTGAATGCGTTTGTAACACTTCAACCATCGTAGGAGTGCGGAATCAAATCCCACTCCCGGGAGAAAAGCCTTTGAAGAGATATACAAGGAACAGTGTACTCTCTCCTAACGGACACCTCTCTAAGCGGACACCTCTCATAAACTGAAAATTTTTTCAGTACCAAAAAAATCCTTAAGGATTTTTTAAGTTTTTCCCTTTTCAGCGGACAACCCTCCCATAACAGGACGCGGACACTTGCTTTTAACCCCCATTTTAATTCCCCATAAACGGACAGCTTACGCTGACGCATCTGGCATAAAAAAATACAGGATGGTAATAGACTACCGAAAATTAAATTCAATCACAATACCCGACCGCTACCCAATCCCAGACACCAACGAAGTACTTTCACAACTCAGAAAGAACAAATTCTTTACAGTTCTCGACTTGAAAAGTGGCTTTCATCAGATCCCTTTAGTTGAATCTGATATCGCAAAAACAGCTTTTTCAGTCAATAATGGTAAATACGAATTTACGAGACTACTTTCGGCCTTAAAAATGAGCCTTCCATATTCCAACGAGCATTAGATGATATTCTTAGAGACTACATCGGAAAAATATGCTTTGTCTACATAGACGATATCATAATTTTCGGAAAAGACGAAGACTCTCACTTGAAAAACGTGGAAATAATTTTCAGGACCCTACAAGATGCTAATATGAAAATTCAACTTGATAAATATGAGTAATGTAAAAGTTGAGTTTTTGGGATTTGTTGTCTCCAAAAATGGCATAAAAACAAATCCAGCAAAAGTGAAAGCATTTTAGACTTTCCACCGCCTCAAACTATAAAAGAACTTCGATCCTTTTAGGACTTTCCGGTATTACCGACGTTTCACCAAAGACTATGCAAAACTCGCCAAGCCCTAACGGTACTTTTGAGAGGCGAGGAGGGACGTATGTCCAAAAATCTTTCAGCTAAAATAAAAATTTCTCTCGACAATAACGCAACGGAAGCGTTTAATAAATTAAAAAATTCACTAGCATCCTCTGACGTTATGTTACAATACCCCGACTTCGAAAAGAATTTCACTTGACAACCGACGCATTAAACCACGCCATAGGAGCAGTCCTAGAGCAAGGTTGTAAACCCATAATGTTCATTTCCAGAACATTGACGAGGACCGAAGAAAATTACGCAACTAACGAAAAGGAACTTTGGCCATAATATGGGCTTTAAAAAACCTTTAGAAATTATTTGTATGGTTCAACCCACAATAAAAATTTTCACAGCCCATCAAGCTTTGACATACTCACCCAGTAGCAGAAATACTAACAGTAAACTAAAAAGATGGAAATCAATATTGGAAGAATACAACTATGAGATAAAAATACAAACCTGGCAGTACCGATATAAAAAAGAAATAGTACTAGAAGACTAAGGTAACACAACTTTGGCACAATCTGGCCGCACTGTTCACAAAGCCATATCAAAGAGTAAATCACACTCTTCCTTTGCAGGATCCTATTTGCCACCTGCAATGCGGAAACCCAAATTTTTGTCTATACGACCAGTCCCATAGTAACGATAGACACAGGAACCGCAAAGTTTCAAACTGGAACATTTCGATTAATACACACTATTGACTTCGAACAGTAAGTCGTACTACTCGACGACATACACGCCACAATAGAACATGGCATAACTAGGAAAATCCGAAGTCATTCACTCCTTTCCCAAGACGAAAAATCCATACGGTCCCTCCTATACCAACTGAAACCCAGGAAAACCAAAAGAGCAATTGAACCACTTGGCACAGCCTGAAAATGGCTTGCTGTATCCCCTGACCTAGAAGATTTTAAAATACTAAACGATAAAGTAACTAATATAGAAAGTAATAATAGCCAACAAGTAGTAATAAATAAATCTTTTTTTTAAAGAATAAATAATTTAACTCATATATCAATACAATTCTAAGCGAAATGAAACCGGGAGATGCTCTTAAATTAGAAATAGATAAAAATGTTGCAAGGAAATTGAAATTCACTAAAGAAGAATTAATAAACATAGATTACTCAATACAATGGGAAAAAGCAGGAATTATAAGCTCATTCATATTATCTAACGAAGAATGTATTGTAATTGAAGAAGCACTAGAAAAACAAAATATGCCCTATTTAAATTTAATCGAAGCAGTTGAATTTAGTGATGTTAAAATTGCATCAAATTTATCTTCCATTATTTATATTGTAAAATTCCCTTTAACAAGCCAAGAATCTTGTAAATTAATAAAAGCCAAAGCTGTAAAACAAGGCCATAAAGCAATCAAGCTTGAATATGAAAATTTAATAATTTGTAACAGGCAAATATTTGGTGTAAGAGATAGTTGTAAGAATATAAACAATTTAATTTTATGTAAGCAAGATAGCATTAAATGTAGTCACGTTAACCACCTGCATACCAAACATTTTAAAAGGATCTTCATCCAACTGCACCCTAATAAACAGTCACCATATGCCCACGATAGAAGAAATAATACCCGGATTATTATTTATCAATAGTTACAATGGACCCCTCAAAATAGACAACAGAGAAATCAATCTGAATGGTACATTTTTGATCAGATACGATAATTCAAGCTTATCAATTGAAGGCAAGCATTTTGTTAATAAAAATCGACTGTTCGCAAAGCCCTTACCAGCAATCGTCAAATCGACAAATGTTACAGCGAATCTCGAGGAAGTTCTTTCTTTGCAATATTTGAAAGAGCTCAATATAGCGAACAGCCAAAAAATAGATGATGTCAACTTGAAATACAAAATAAGCATTTTCACATGCTCTTCGATAATCACGCTATCGCTGATTATCCAAAAAATGGCAAAAAATTAAACTCTAAGAAGAAAATGAGAATAAACATCCATGTCAATACTAGCAGTTCAAAGGAAACCCTCACTGTACCTATAAATGAAATGCCATCCAACGAGGACGCTGCATACTTTAAAGGGAGAGGAGTTAACGCCACATACTCTGAAATTGGGCTCAAAAACTGTCCACACATAAATATGTATAAGATTTTGGGAAACACAAAAAACCTAATTATTTAGTACCTAGAATGTTGAAATTTGACGTGTGCAAACTGATATTCATACACTTGATAAAAATTTGAAAAAAAAATTTAAATGGGAGTGGCACAGCCCACATGTGATAAAATCAATTTTACAAATATTATTAATCATAAATCAAAAATCGTCGTGGCTGAACGCGTTTGTAACACTTCAACCATCGTAGGAGTGCGGAATCAAATCCCACTCCCGGGAGAAAAGCCTTTGAAGAGATATACAAGGTACAGTGTACTCTCTCCTAACGGACACCTCTCTTAAGCGGACACCTCTCATAAACTGAAAATTTTTTCAGTACCAAAAAAATCCTTAAGGATTTTTTAAGTTTTTCCCTTTTCAGCGGACAACACTCCCATAACAGGACGCGGACACTTGCTTTTAACCCTAAAGGGCTTTTTAATTCCCCATAAACGGACAGCTTACAACACTTTTTTTTCATTTACTCTTTACCATATTCGTGCAGCTGTTGCTTATTCACTAATACGTGCATGGATGTAGGGGAATCCCCTAAATACGAAAAACCCGTTTTCAATACAGTAAAAAACATAAAACTGTATGTACCTATTGCATACACGTAGTTAGTATCTTCTTGTGTGTGTACGTACGTGAATCGGAATGCCTAAAGTAGTGTTGAGTATTAAAGACAAAGTCATTGAAATTCATAAGAAAAAAAAAACTAAGTGTACGAGACTTGGCAAAGAAATGTAAGATCAGCAAAACGCAAGCTGCTAGCATTATCAAAAACAAAGATCAAATTTTAAGTTTGTGGGACACTGACGTCAACCCGGAGAGAAAAAGGAGTGTCCTGAAGCCCAACGGCCTTAATATTGATAAACTGTGCTACGAATGGTTTGTGAATTCTCGAAATAAGAACATTCCTCTGTCAGGCACACTTTTAAGGAGCAAAGCTAAAGAAATTGCAGTGAGACTCAATTACGACGATTTTAGTGCATCATCTGGCTGGCTGGAAAGTTTCAAAAGACGTCACAACATAACTTTCCGTACAATTATTTTGAATATTTTGTACACAAAACTTTATTCTTTATTTTATGAACAAAGCTTTATGAACCTCCTAACTCAGTCTTGTTTGTATGTATTAATATTCTTGTTTTGGAAATAAAACTGTTTAAACATTCACCAATAATACTTTTCTCATAAGCGGACACCTCTCATAAGCGGACAAATATGGCAGTCTCTTAGGTGTCCGTTTAAGAGAGAGTACACTGTATGTAACTATCCATACGACAACAGTATGCAATGCTGCGTAAGCATATGTAACTATCCATACGACAACGGTATGCAATGCTGCGTAAGCATGCGACTTAAATGTAGGTCACACGCGCAACCATTCAATAGCTGACCGTGCATTACCATACATTAGAAATGACGGAAGTAAATAACGCGACAACAACAACCAGAGGAATCACCTGTCAACCAAAGTGACTTCATACGACAAGAAGAAGTAAGAAATATATTGTTAAGTTAGTAATTAAGTTGCTATGATTAAATAAAGAACAACGACTTCGAGTCGTCCAAAATAATTATTTTTTTAGTCTCTCACAAGAGAAGCTAATAACTTATATAAACTCAAAATTAGAAAATATTCATAGTTCAAATAATAAAAGAAAACTTACATATAATGTAAATGAATCTGTTTGAAATTTTTATGTAAAATTTAAAATATATTCTATCAAGTGGTCTATTAAATAAATAATATTAAATTTAACTGTCACGGCTGTTACTATTGTTATTATTGTTACTAATATTATGATTGTTATTTCTAAGATATATATATATATTTTTGTTAATTTGCTCCACTATATTTAAAAACTGTTATATGTATTTAATTTGCGAGCTTTGCTCATATTGCTTTATACAATGGTTTTTGTAATTGATATTAGAAAAAAATTGTAAGTTTACAAACGGCGATGGTTACTAGGATATTTTTCTGAATTTCACTTCTTCATCAGCTAGCTTTTCGGGAGCTGAGCGTTGAACTCGAATCTCCATCATTCATATCAGTGCAAGCCTTTAGCTGCTAAGCCATATGAATGTCCCGTTGTTCGCTATACAATTGGTCTCTAAGAGTTGCTTTTTTTGTTCATATTCCTTTTGATCACCATGTAGGCACATACACTCTGTATGTAGTTTATTCCTAATGGTGTGGATATGATTTTTAGGCGCGCTTTTGAAAGATTAGTAACATTTGTTCGGATTTTTACAGTATTTGTTTTTAATACTTCCGCTGTTACTATTATATCAATATGATCATATGTATGTAATTTGCGAGCTTTGCTCATATTGCTTTATACAATGGTTTTTGTAATTGATATTAGAGAAAAATTGTAAGTTTACAAACGGCGATGGTTACTAGGACATGTTTCTGAATTTCACTTCTTCATCAGATAGCTTTTCGGGAGCTGAGCTTTGAACTCGAATTTCCAACATTCATATCAGTGCAAGCCTTTAGCTGCTAAGCCGTATGAATGTCCCGTTGTTCGCTGTACAATTGGTCTCTAAGAGTTGCCTTTTTTGTTTATATTCCTTTTGATCACCATGTAGGCACATACACTATGTATGTAGTTTATTCCTAATGGTGTGGATATGATTTTTAGGCGCGCTTTTGAAAGCTTAGTAACATTTGTTCGGATTTTTACAGTATTTGTTTTTAATACTTCCGCTGTTACTATTATATCAATATGATCATATGTATTTAATTTGCGAGCTTTGCTCATATTGCTTTATACAATGGTTTTTGTAATTGATATTAGAGAAAAATTGTAAGTTTACAAACGGCGATGGTTACTAGGACATGTTTCTGAATTTCACTTCTTCATCAGCTAGCTTTTCGGGAGCTGAGCGTTGAACTCGAATCTCCAACATTCATATCAGTGCAAGCCTTTAGCTGCTAAGCCATATGAATGTCCCGTTGTTCGCTGTACAATTGGTCTCTAAAAGTTGCCTTTTTTGTTTATATTCCTTTTGATCACCATGTAGGCACATACACTCTGTATGTAGGTTATTCCTAATGGTGTGGATATGATTTTTAAGCGCGCTTTTGAAAGCTTAGTAACATTTGTTCGGATTTTTACAGTATTTGTTTTTAATACTTCCGCTGTTACTATTATATCAATATGATCATATGTATTTAATTTGCGAGCTTTGCTCATATTGCTTTATACAATGGTTTTTGTAATTGATATTAGAGAAAAATTGTAAGTTTACGAACGGCGATGGTTACTAGGACATGTTTCTGAATTTCACTTCTTCATCAGCTAGCTTTTCGGGAGCTGAGCGTTGAACTCGAATCTCCAACATTCCTATCAGTGCATGCCTTTAGCTGCTAAGCCATATGAATGTCCCGTTGTTCGCTGTACAATTGGTCTCTAAGAGTTGCCTTTTTTGTTTATATTCCTTTTGATCACCATGTAGGCACATACACTCTGTATGTAGTTTATGCCTAATGGTGTGGATATGATTTTTAGGCGCGCTTTTGAAAGCTTAGTAACATTTGTTCGGATTTTTACAGTATTTGTTTTTAATACTTCCGCTGTTACTATTATATCAATATGATCATATGTATTTAATTTGCGAGCTTTGCTCATATTGCTTTATACAAAGGTTTTTGTAATTGATATTAGAGAAAAATTGTAAGTTTACAAACGGCGATGGTTACTAGGACATGTTTCTGAATTTCACTTCTTCATCAGCTAGCTTTTCGGGAGCTGAGCGTTGAACTCGAATCTCCAACATTCATATCAGTGCAAGCCTTTAGCTGCTAAGCCATATGCATGTCCCGTTGTTCGCTGTACAATTGATCTCTATGTACAATTGGGCTTAGCAGCTAAAGCAGGGATGCACCTTAACGTTAAGCTAATCGTTTATCAAAAAATTTCCACCGTTTCCGTTGAAACACTTCGAAATATTATCGATAAAGAAATTATCAAGATAAATTGTATCTCGTTTTTAACCGAAACGAAAAGCTTTCGTTAACGTTAAAAACTTTAACAAAAACGTGATACTTTATGTTTGAATTGGGCTGGCAATGCTATAGCCATTGTGAAGCCGTAAGGTGGTAACAACGAGCGGACATATACGCAAACTCCATGTAATTTGTTTGTACAATTCGTTAGTGGTAATGTCAAAAATACTCTGAGAAATTTTCGTACTGTCAAAATTCATGAGAAAAGTTGCAATCAGCTTGGCTAATGCTTTCACCTTTAATGACTCCGCCGTCAATCAGCTTTGCCAGCATAGTTTGAAATTAATAACCAACATAAACGATTTGATTTCGTTTTGATATGGCAGAAAACGAAACAAAATCATTTCGTTAATTTGACATTCTTAACGTTAATAAACGAAACGAAATGACTGTGTTTCGTTTATTAACGTTAATTATCGTAACGAAATTATATCGGTTCGTTGGTTAAGCATGCCTGAGCTAAAGGCTTGCACTGATATGAATGTTGGAGATTCGAGTTCAACGCTCAGCTCCCGAAAAGCTAGCTGATGAAGAAGTGAAATTCAGAAACATGTCCTAGTAATCATCGCCGTTTGTAAACTTACAATTCTTCTCTAATATCAATTACAAAAACCATTGTATAAAGCAATATGAGCAAAGCTCGCAAATTAAATACATATGATCATATTGATATAATAGTAACAGCGGAAGTATTAAAAACAAATACTGTAAAAATCCGAACAAATGTTACTAAGCTTTCAAAAGCGCGCATAAAAATCATATCCACACCATTAGGAATAAACTACATACAGAGTGTATGTGCCTACATGGTGATCAAAAGGAATATAAGAAAAAAGGCAACTCTTAGAGACCAATTGTACAGCGAACAACGGGACATTCATATGGCTTAGCAGCTAAAGGCTTGCACTGATATGAATGTTGGAGATTCGAGTTCAACGCTCAGCTCCCGAAAGGCTAGCTGATGAAGAAGTGAAATTCAGAAACATGTCCTAGTAACCATCGCCGTTTGTAAACTTACAATTTTTCTCTAATATCAATTACAAAAACCATTGTATAAAGCAATATGAGCAAAGCTCGCAAATTAAATACATATGATCATATTGATATAATAGTAACAGCGGAAGTATTAAAAACAAATACTGTAAAAATCCGAACAAATGTTACTAAGCTTTCAAAAGCGCGCCTAAAAATCATATCCACGCCATTAGGAATAAACTACATACAGAGTGTATGTGCCTACATGGTGATCAAAAGGAATATATACAACAAGTAAGGAAGGTTAAGTTCGGGTGTAACCGAACATTACATACTCAGTTGAGAGCTATGGTGACAACATAAGGGAAAATAACCATGTAGGAAAATTTACCGAGGGAAACCCTGGAATGTGTTTGTATGACATGCGTATCAAATGAAAGGCATTAAAGAGTATTTTATGAGGGAGTGGGTCATAGTTCTATAAGTGTTCGCCATTTAGGGATATAGCCATAAAGGTGGATCAGGGTTGACTCTAGAATGCGTTTGTACGATATGGGTATCAAATGAAAGGTGTTAATGAGTATTTTAAAAGGGAGAAATCCTTAGTTCCATAGGTGGACGCCGTTTCGAGATATCGCCATAAAGGTGGACCAGGGGTGACCCTAGAATTTGTTTGTACAATATGGGTATCAAACGAAAGGTGTTAATGAGTATTTTAAAATGGAGTGGACCTTAGTTCTATAAGTGGACATCGTTTCGAAATATCGCCACAAAGGTGGACCAGGGGTGACTATAGAATGTGTTTGTACGATATGGGTATCAAATTAAAGGTATTAATGAGGGTTTTAAAAGGGAGTGGTGGTTGTTGTATAGGTGGTCTCCTTTTCGAGATATCGCCATAAAGGTGGACCAGGGGTGACTCTAGAATGCGTTTGTACGATATGGGTATCAAATGAAAGGTGTTAATGAGTATTTTAAAAGGGAGTAATCCTTAGTTCCATAGGTGGACGCCGTTTCGAGATATCGTCATAAAGGTGGACCAGGGGTGACCCTAGAATTTGTTTGTACAATATGGGTATCAAACGAAAGTTGTTAATGGGTATTTTAAAATGGAGTGGGCCTTAGTTCTATAGGTGGACGCCGTTTCGAAATATCGCCACAAAGGTTGACCGGGGGTGACTATAGAATGTGTTTGTACGATATGGGTATCAAATTAAAGGTATTAACGAGGGTTTTAAAAGGGAGTGGTGGTTGTTGTATAGGTGGTCGCATTTTCGAGATATCGGCATAAAGGTGGACCAGGGGTGACCCTAGAATTTGTTTGTACAATATGGGTATCAAAAGAAAGGTGTTAAATAGTATTTTAAAAGGGAGTAATCCTTAGTTCCATATGTGGACGCCGTTTCGAGATATCGCCATAAAGGTGGAGCAGGGGTGACCCTAGAATTTGTTTGTACAATATGAGTATCAAAAGAAAGATGTTAATGAGTTTTTTAAAAGGGAGTAATCCTTAGTTCCATAGGTGGACGCCGTTTCGAGATATCGCCATAAAGGTGGGCCAGGGGTGACTCAAGAATTCGTTTGTGCAATATGGGTATCAAACGAAAGGAGTTAATGAGTATTTTAAAAGGGAGTGGGCCTTAGTTCTATAGGTGGACACCTTTTCGAGGTATCGCAATAAAGGTGGACCAGGGGTGACTCTAGACTTTGTTTGTGCGATATGGGTATCAAATGAAAGGTGTTAATGTATATTTTTAAAAGGGAGTGGGCCTTCGTTCTATAGGTGTTCGCCTTTTCGAGATATCGCCATAAAGGTGGACCAGGGGTGACTTTAGAATATGTTTGTACGATATGGGTATCAAATGAAAGGTGTTAATGAGTATTTTAAAAGGGCGTCGGGCTTAGTTCTATAGGTGGACGCCTTTTCGAGATATCGCCGTAAAGGTGGACCAGGGGTGACTCTAGAATGAGTTTGTACGATATGGGTATCAAATTAAAGGCATTAATGAGAGTTTTAAAAGGGAGTGGTGGTAGTTGTATATGTGAAGGCGTTTTCCAGATATCGACCAAAATGTGGACCAGGGTGACCCAGAACATTATCTGTTGGATACCGCTAATTTATTTATATATGTAATACCTGCCAAGATTTTAAGGGTTTTTTATTTCGCCCTGCAGAACTTTTTCATTCTCTTCTACTAAATATGGTAGGTGTCACAACCATTTTACAAAGTTTTTTCTATAGTTATATTTCGCGTCAATAAAACAATCCAAATACCTTACCATGTTTCATACCTTTTTTCGTATTTGGTATAGAATTATGGCATTTTTTTCATTTTTCGTAATTTTCGATATCGAAAAAGTGGGCGTGGTCATAGTCGGATTTCGTTAATTTTTCATACCAAGATAAAGTGAGTTCAAGTAAGCACGTGAACTAAGTTCATTAAAGATATGTCGATTTTTGCTCAAGTTATCGTGTTACGGCCATGCGGAAGGACAGACGGACGACTGTGTATACAAACTGGGCGTGGCATCAACCGATTCCGCCCATTTTCACAGAAACCAGTTAACGTCATAAAATCTATGCCCCTACCAAATTTCGAAAGGATTGGTTAATTTTTGTTCGACTTATGGCGTTAAAAGTATCCTAGACAAATTAAATGAAAAGGGCGGAGCCACGCCCATTTTGAAATTTTCTTTTATTTTTGCATTTTGTTGCACCACATCATTACTGGAGTTGAATGTTGACATAATTTACTTATATACTGTAAAGATATTAAATTTTTTGTTAAAATTTTACTTTAAAAAATTTTTTTTTTTAAAAGTGGGCGTGGTCCTTCTCCGATTTTGCTAATTTTTATTAAGCGTACATACAGTAATAGGAGTAACACTCCTGCCAAATTTCATCATGATATCTTCAACGACTGCCAAATTACAGCTTGCAAAAGTTTTAAATTACCTTCTTTTAAAAGTGGGCGGTGCCACGCCCATTGTCCAATATTTTACTAATTTTCTATTCTGCGTCATAAGTTCAACTCATCTACCAAGTTTCGTCGCTTTATCTGTCTTTTGTAATGAATTATCGCACTTTTTCGGTTTTTCTAAATTTTCGATATCGAAAAAGTGGGCGTGGTTATAGTCCGATATCGTTCATTTTAAATAGCGATCTGAGATATTGCTCAGGAACCTACATACAAAATTTCATCAAGATACCTCAAAATTTACTCAAGTTATCGTGTTAACGGACGGACGGACGGACATGGCTCAATCAAATTTTTTTTCGATCCTGATTATTTTGATATATGGAAGTCTATATCTATCTCGATTCCTTTATATATGTACAACCAACCGTTATCCAATCAAACTTAATATACTCTGTGAGCTCTGCTCAACTGAGTATAAAAAAGGCAACTCTTAGAGACCAATTGTACAGCGAACAACGGGACATTCATATGGCTTAGCAGCTAAAGGCTTGCACTGATATGAATGTTGGAGATTCGAGTTCAACGCTCAGCTCCCGAAAAGCTAGCTGATGAAGAAGTCAAATTCAGAAACATGTCCTAGTAATCATCGCCGTTTGTAAACTTACAATTCTTCTCTAATATCAATTACAAAAACCATTGTATAAAGCAATATGAGCAAAGCTCGCAAATTAAATACATATGATCATATTGATATAATAGTAACAGCGGAAGTATTAAAAACAAATACTGTAAAAATCCGAACAAATGTTACTAAGCTTTCAAAAGCGCGCATAAAAATCATATCCACACCATTAGGAATAAACTACATACAGAGTGTATGTGCCTACATGGTTATCAAAAGGAATATAAGAAAAAAGGCAACTCTTAGAGACCAATTGTACAGCGAACAACGGGACATTCATATGGCTTAGCAGCTAAAGGCTTGCACTGATATGAATGTTGGAGATTCGAGTTCAACGCTCAGCTCCCGAAAGGCTAGCTGATGAAGAAGTGAAATTCAGAAACATGTCCTAGTAACCATCGCCGTTTGTAAACTTACAATTTTTCTCTAATATCAATTACAAAAACCATTGTATAAAGCAATATGAGCAAAGCTCGCAAATTAAATACATATGATCATATTGATATAATAGTAACAGCGGAAGTATTAAAAACAAATACTGTAAAAATCCGAACAAATGTTACTAAGCTTTCAAAAGCGCGCCTAAAAATCATATCCACACCATTAGGAATAAACTACATACAGAGTGTATGTGCCTACATGGTGATCAAAAGGAATATATGTATACAACAAGTAAGGAAGGTTAAGTTCGGGTGTAACCGAACATTACATACTCAGTTGAGAGCTATGGTGACAACATAAGGGAAAATAACCATGTAGGAAAATTTACCGAGGGAAACCCTGGAATGTGTTTGTATGACATGCGTATCAAATGAAAGGCATTAAAGAGTATTTTATGAGGGAGTGGGTCATAGTTCTATAAGTGTTCGCCATTTAGGGATATAGCCATAAAGGTGGATCAGGGTTGACTCTAGAATGCGTTTGTACGATATGGGTATCAAATGAAAGGTGTTAATGAGTATTTTAAAAGGGAGAAATCCTTAGTTCCATAGGTGGACGCCGTTTCGAGATATCGCCATAAAGGTGGACCAAGGGTGACCCTAGAATTTGTTTGTACAATATGGGTATCAAACGAAAGGTGTTAATGAGTATTTTAAAATGGAGTGGACCTTAGTTCTATAGGTGGACGCCGTTTCGAAATATCGCCACAAAGGTGGACCAGGGGTGACTATAGAATGTGTTTGTACGATATGGGTATCAAATTAAAGGTATTAATGAGGGTTTTAAAAGGGAGTGGTGGTTGTTGTATAGGTGGTCTCCTTTTCGAGATATCGCCATAAAGGTGGGACAGGGGTGACTCTAGAATGCGTTTGTACGATATGGGTATCAAATGAAAGGTGTTAATGAGTATTTTAAAAGGGAGTAATCCTTAGTTCCATAGGTGGACGCCGTTTCGAGATATCGCCATAAAGGTGGACTAGGGGTGACCCTAGAATTTGTTTGTACAATATGGGTATCAAACGAAAGTTGTTAATGAGTATTTTAAAATGGAGTGGGCCTTAGTTCTATAGCTGGACGCCGTTTCGAAATATCGCCACAAAGGTTGACCGGGGGTGAATATATAGAATGTGTTTGTACGATATGGGTATCAAATTAAAGGTATTAACGAGGGTTTTAAAATGGAGTGGTGGTTGTTGTATAGGTGGTCGCATTTTCGAGATATCGGCATAAAGGTGGACCAGGGGTGACCCTAGAATTTGTTTGTACAATATGGGTATCAAAAGAAAGGTGTTAAATAGTATTTTAAAAGGGAGTAATCCTTAGTTCCATATGTGGACGCCGTTTCGAGATATCGCCATAAATGTGGAGCAGGGGTGACCCTAGAATTTGTTTGTACAATATGAGTATCAAAAGAAAGATGTTAATGAGTTTTTTAAAAGGGAGTAATCCTTAGTTCCATAGGTGGACGCCGTTTCGAGATATCGCCATAAAGGTGGGCCAGGGGTGACTCAAGAATTCGTTTGTGCAATATGGGTATCAAACGAAAGGAGTTATTGAGTATTTTAAAAGGGAGTGGGCCTTAGTTCTATAGGTGGACGCCTTTTCGGGGTATCGCAATAAAGGTGGACCAGGGGTGACTCTAGACTTTGTTTGTGCGATATGGGTATCAAATGATAGGTGTTAATGTGTATTTTTAAAAGGGAGTGGGCCTTCGTTCTATAGGTGTTCGCCTTTTCGAGATATCGCCGTAAAGGTGGACCAGGGGTGACTTTAGAATATGTTTGTACGATATGGGTATCAAATGAAAGGTGTTAATGAGTATTTTAAAAGGGCGTCGGGCTTAGTTCTATAGGTGGACGCCTTTTCGAGATATCGCCGTAAAGGTGGACCAGGGGTGACTCTAGAATGAGTTTGTACGATATGGGTATCAAATTAAAGGCATTAATGAGAGTTTTAAAAGGGAGTGGTGGTAGTTGTATATGTGAAGGCGTTTTCCAGATATCGACCAAAATGTGGACCAGGGTGACCCAGAACATTATCTGTTGGATACCGCTAATTTATTTATATATGTAATACCTGCCAAGATTTTAAGGGTTTTTTATTTCGCCCTGCAGAACTTTTTCATTCTCTTCTACTAAATATGGTAGGTGTCACAACCATTTTATAAAGTTTTTTCTATAGTTATATTTCGCGTCAATAAAACAATCCAAATACCTTACCATGTTTCATACCTTTTTTCGTATTTGGTATAGAATTATGGCATTTTTTTCATTTTTCGTAATTTTCGATATCGAAAAAGTGGGCGTGGTCATAGTCGGATTTCGTTCATTTTTCATACCAAGATAAAGTGAGTTCAAGTAAGCACGTGAACTAATTCATTAAAGATATGTCGATTTTTGCTCAAGTTATCGTGTTACGGCCATGCGGAAGGACAGACGGACGACTGTGTATACAAACTGGGCGTGGCATCAACCGATTCCGCCCATTTTCACAGAAACCAGTTAACGTCATAAAATCTATGCCCCTACCAAATTTCGAAAGGATTGGTTAATTTTTGTTCGACTTATGGCGTTAAAAGTATCCTAGACAAATTAAATGAAAAAGGGCGGAGCCACGCCCATTTTGAAATTTTCTTTTATTTTTGCATTTTGTTGCACCACATCATTACTGGAGTTGAATGTTGACATAATTTACTTATATACTTTAAAGATATTAAATTTTTTGTTAAAATTTTACTTTAAAAAAATTTTTTTTTTAAAAGTGGGCGTGGTCCTTCTCCGATTTTGCTAATTTTTATTAAGCGTACATACAGTAATAGGAGTAACACTCCTGCCAAATTTCATCATGATATCTTCAACGACTGCCAAATTACAGCTTGCAAAAGTTTTAAATTACCTTCTTTTAAAAGTGGGCGGTGCCACGCCCATTGTCCAATATTTTACTAATTTTCTATTCTGCGTCATAAGTTCAACTCATCTACCAAGTTTCGTCGCTTTATCTGTCTTTTGTAATGAATTATCGCACTTTTTCGGTTTTTCGAAATTTTCGATATCGAAAAAGTGGGCGTGGTTATAGTCCGATATCGTTCATTTTAAATAGCGATCTGAGATATTGCTCAGGAACCTACATACAAAATTTCATCAAGATACCTCAAAATTTACTCAAGTTATCGTGTTAACGGACGGACGGACGGACATGGCTCAATCAAATTTTTTTTCGATCCTGATTATTTTGATATATGGAAGTCTATATCTATCTCGATTCCTTTATATATGTACAACCAACCGTTATCCAATCAAACTTAATATACTCTGTGAGCTCTGCTCAACTGAGTATAAAAAAGGCAACTCTTAGAGACCAATTGTACAGCGAACAACGGGACATTCATATGGCTTAGCAGCTAAAGGCTTGCACTGATATGAATGTTGGAGATTCGAGTTCAACGCTCAGCTCCCGAAAGGCTAGCTGATGAAGAAGTGAAATTCAGAAACATGTCCTAGTAACCATCGCCGTTTGTAAACTTACAATTTTTCTCTAATATCAATTACAAAAACCATTGTATAAAGCAATATGAGCAAAGCTCGCAAATTAAATACATATGATCATATTGATATAATAGTAACAGCGGAAGTATTAAAAACAAATACTGTAAAAATCCGAACAAATGTTACTAAGCTTTCAAAAGCGCGCCTAAAAATCATATCCACACCATTAGGAATAAACTACATACAGAGTGTATGTGCCTACATGGTGATCAAAAGGAATATATGTATACAACAAGTAAGGAAGGTTAAGTTCGGGTGTAACCGAATATTACATACTCAGTTGAGAGCTATGGTGACAACATAAGGGAAAATAACCATGTAGGAAAATTTACCGAGGGAAACCCTGGAATGTGTTTGTATGACATGCGTATCAAATGAAAGGCATTAAAGAGTATTTTATGAGGGAGTGGGTCATAGTTCTATAAGTGTTCGCCATTTAGGGATATAGCCATAAAGGTGGATCAGGGTTGACTCTAGAATGCGTTTGTACGATATGGGTATCAAATGAAAGGTGTTAATGAGTATTTTAAAAGGGAGAAATCCTTAGTTCCATAGGTGGACGCCGTTTCGAGATATCGCCATAAAGGTGGACCAGGGGTGACCCTAGAATTTGTTTGTACAATATGGGTATCAAACGAAAGGTGTTAATGAGTATTTTAAAATGGAGTGGACCTTAGTTCTATAGGTGGACGCCGTTTCGAAATATCGCCACAAAGGTGGACCAGGGGTGACTATAGAATGTGTTTGTACGATATGGGTATCAAATTAAAGGTATTAATGAGGGTTTTAAAAGGGAGTGGTGGTTGTTGTATAGGTGGTCTCCTTTTCGAGATATCGCCATAAAGGTGGACCAGGGGTGACTCTAGAATGCGTTTGTACGATATGGGTATCAAATGAAAGGTGTTAATGAGTATTTTAAAAGGGAGTAATCCTTAGTTCCATAGGTGGACGCCGTTTCGAGATATCGCCATAAAGGTGGACCAGGGGTGACCCTAGAATTTGTTTGTACAATATGGGTATCAAACGAAAGTTGTTAATGAGTATTTTAAAATGGAGTGGGCCTTAGTTCTATAGGTGGACGCCGTTTCGAAATATCGCCACAAAGGTTGACCGGGGGTGACTATAGAATGTGTTTGTACGATATGGGTATCAAATTAAAGGTATTAACGAGGGTTTTAAAAGGGAGTGGTGGTTGTTGTATAGGTGGTCGCATTTTCGAGATATCGGCATAAAGGTGGACCAGGGGTGACCCTAGAATTTGTTTGTACAATATGGGTATCAAAAGAAAGGTGTTAAATAGTATTTTAAAAGGGAGTAATCCTTAGTTCCATATGTGGACGCCGTTTCGAGATATCGCCATAAAGGTGGAGCAGGGGTGACCCTAGAATTTGTTTGTACAATATGAGTATCAAAAGAAAGATGTTAATGAGTTTTTTAAAAGGGAGTAATCCTTAGTTCCATAGGTGGACGCCGTTTCGAGATATCGCCATAAAGGTGGGCCAGGGGTGACTCAAGAATTCGTTTGTGCAATATGGGTATCAAACGAAAGGAGTTAATGAGTATTTTAAAAGGGAGTGGGCCTTAGTTCTATAGGTGGACGCCTTTTCGAGGTATCGCAATAAAGGTGGACCAGGGGTGACTCTAGACTTTGTTTGTGCGATATGGGTATCAAATGAAAGGTGTTAATGTATATTTTTAAAAGGGAGTGGGCCTTCGTTCTATAGGTGTTCGCCTTTTCGAGATATCGCCATAAAGGTGGACCAGGGGTGACTTTAGAATATGTTTGTACGATATGGGTATCAAATGAAAGGTGTTAATGAGTATTTTAAAAGGGCGTCGGGCTTAGTTCTATAGGTGGACGCCTTTTCGAGATATCGCCGTAAAGGTGGACCAGGGGTGACTCTAGAATGAGTTTGTACGATATGGGTATCAAATTAAAGGCATTAATGAGAGTTTTAAAAGGGAGTGGTGGTAGTTGTATATGTGAAGGCGTTTTCCAGATATCGACCAAAATGTGGACCAGGGTGACCCAGAACATTATCTGTTGGATACCGCTAATTTATTTATATATGTAATACCTGCCAAGATTTTAAGGGTTTTTTATTTCGCCCTGCAGAACTGTTTCATTCTCTTCTACTAAATATGGTAGGTGTCACAACCATTTTATAAAGTTTTTTCTATAGTTATATTTCGCGTCAATAAAACAATCCAAATACCTTACCATGTTTCATACCTTTTTTCGTATTTGGTATAGAATTATGGCATTTTTTTCATTTTTCGTAATTTTCGATATCGAAAAAGTGGGCGTGGTCATAGTCGGATTTCGTTCATTTTTCATACCAAGATAAAGTGAGTTCAAGTAAGCACGTGAACTAAGTTCATTAAAGATATGTTGATTTTTGCTCAAGTTATCGTGTTACGGCCATGCGGAAGGACAGACGGACGACTGTGTATACAAGCTGGGCGTGGCATCAACCGATTCCGCCCATTTTCACAGAAACCAGTTATCGTCATAAAATCTATGCCCCTACCAAATTTCGAAAGGATTGGTTAATTTTTGTTCGACTTATGGCGTTAAAAGTATCCTAGACAAATTAAATGAAAAAGGGCGGAGCCACGCCCATTTTGAAATTTTCTTTTATTTTTGCATTTTGTTGCACCACATCATTACTGGAGTTGAATGTTGACATAATTTACTTATATACTGTAAAGATATTAAATTTTTTGTTAAAATTTTACTTTAAAAAAAATTTTTTTTTAAAAGTGGGCGTGGTCCTTCTCCGATTTTGCTAATTTTTATTAAGCGTACATACAGTAATAGGAGTAACACTCCTGCCAAATTTCATCATGATATCTTCAACGACTGCCAAATTACAGCTTGCAAAAGTTTTAAATTACCTTCTTTTAAAAGTGGGCGGTGCCACGCCGATTGTCCAATATTTTACTAATTTTCTATTCTGCGTCATAAGTTCAACTCATCTACCAAGTTTCGTCGCTTTATCTGTCTTTTGTAATGAATTATCGCACTTTTTCGGTTTTTCGAAATTTTCGATATCGAAAAAGTGGGCGTGGTTATAGTCCGATATCGTTCATTTTAAATAGCGATCTGAGATATTGCTCAGGAACCTACATACAAAATTTCATCAAGATACCTCAAAATTTACTCAAGTTATCGTGTTAACGGACGGACGGACGGACATGGCTCAATCAAATTTTTTTTCGATCCTGATTATTTTGATATATGGAAGTCTATATCTATCTCGATTCCTTTATATATTTACAACCAACCGTTATCCAATCAAACTTAATATACTCTGTGAGCTCTGCTCAACTGAGTATAAAAAAGGCAACTCTTAGAGACCAATTGTACAGCGAACAACGGGACATTCATATGGCTTAGCAGCTAAAGGCTTGCACTGATATGAATGTTGGAGATTCGAGTTCAACGCTCAGCTCCCGAAAAGCTAGCTGATGAAGAAGTGAAATTCAGAAATATTTCCTAGTAACCATCGCCGTTTGTAAACTTACAATTTTTCTCTAATATCAATTACAAAAACCATTGTATAAAGCAATATGAGCAAAGCTCGCAAATTAAATACATATGATCATATTGATATAATAGTAACATCGGAATTATTAAAAACAAATACTGTAGAAATCCGAACAAATGTTACTAAGCTTTCAAAAGCGCGAGTTAAGTATGTACTTTCGATTTTAAATAAAACAATATACTTTATTTGTATCTATATGTACTTTAATGAATTCTAAACTGAAGTTCATATGCTTCAGTGTAATAGAAGACTAACTTATTTCTATGCTTAATCGTCTATTTATATGCTCTGGTTTCTTTTGTTTAGTGGCTGCTGATAATGTTCAAAAAAAGGATCTTGCTGATAATGTTTAAGTAGAAATCTTATCTATGCTTACAATGGTTGAATAGGAATCTTTTGTTCGCTGATAATATTTTATTTGGTTTTGTTTATGTTTTGTTTATGTTTGTATTTGGTTTATGTTTAAATAGAAATCTTATCTTTGCTTACAATGTTTTGGTTTCTGAAAATGGTTAATAGATAGATAGACAATGTTTAAAGAGGACCATACTTTTTATGTAAACTACTGATTCTATATCATACATGGGATGATGTTATCGGTACAGTAGTGTATTTTCTGTTCCACTAACTCTCCTCCCTCTTAAAATTAAATGTCCTCGTTTACAATTTGGACTCTAGTAATTTTTGTTTTCTTTCTTCATGGTCTTTTTGACATTGTATTAGTGCTCTTTGATAAAGTATATTCCTTCTCCTTACTCTAAATTCTAATAATAGTTTGGTTATTGTGATTAATAGGGTTATAATAAATATAGTTATAAATGTAGTCTTGATTGGATTTTGTTCAATTGGTACAAATATGGATAATATTTCGTCTAGATTATTGAACTTGTATTCTGATTGAGATTCTAAGTATTCTAATATATCTAGATTTTCTTTATGCTTTTTATGGAGTATTTTTACCATAGTCTCCCTAATGTTTATATATACTTCGTTATTTAATGTTATATTGGTTTTGAAATAAATTGAAAAATCTCCATCTAAAATCTCGTTGTTTAATATGTTCAATCCGCTAATAATAATGTTTCCGTTACCATAATTAATAAAGGGTGGATTCTTTTCTTTTATCATTTTACATTGAGCATTATTTTTCTCTAATATTTGTATTGTACATCCGTCCTTTTTATTCTGCTTACATATAGTTTGATCTATAAAATCTTTACATTTATTGATTCTTACGTATTGATTTCCTTTAGATAAAGAAATAATTTTATCCATAACTAATTTTCCTTTTTTTGAAGCTAATGAGTGGATGTAGAATTGTTCACATTTTTCTTTGATTTTTGGGTATTTGTAAACTGTTACAAAGTTTTGTTTGAATTTAACAATTTTAATTTCTGCATATTCTAAAATATTTATGGTTAAAACATTTGTTTTTTCTTTCGCAATGATTTCTGTAATTTCTTCTAAGTCCAATGAAGTTGACAGGAAGTTGTTATTTTTTGCTAAATTAATTGTAGTTAGGAGAGTATTAAGTTCATTGTAGACTTCTGTGAGTATTAATTTTTCAGAGAAATCCTTGGGGTTTAATTTGTTTAACATTTTTTCGAAATTACTATTTATTATTTTTTGTTTATTGTGTCCCTCAATTAGTTGATTGATTCTTGTCTGTATCTCTACTTCATCATCGTGGTCTGGTGTACCTGTTATCCATTTTAATATTGTCCCTAAAGCGTTTAATCCTCTTTTAAATCTATTAACTGGATTAATCTGTTTTATTAATATTTCAATTTTTCGGTGTAATATTTTCACTTCAGGATTTGAATCTAAATTATATTTTGAGTTTAATATATTTTGGTAAGGTGTTAATATTCTAGTTAAATTTGTAATATGATATAAATACTCAAAACATCAAATATAAAAGCTGGATTCGTTTCTATTAATATATAATCTTTTCCTTTCAGGTCTGTAATACTTGTGTCTGAACTAATTCTGTTTATGCACAGCAAGATTATTATTATTGTGAGATTCATTTCTAGTTCGTACGGATGTTATCTTTGTGTATTATTCTTTTATCAGTTGTTGTGACTGTTTTACCGTTATCCTGTTCAATTATTTTTTTCATAAATCTATCGTGTTTTTTATTTCTTCGGCTTCTCTTAACGTAAATAATATCACCTTTCTCGTAAATAATTTGTTTGTTCGGTGCCTTCTGTTGGGTGATATCTCTTTCTTGCTTATAACGAATTCTGTTTCTGATGACTGTATAGTCGTATCCTCCCCTGTTGAAAAAAACGTCCTCGGGTTTATGTCCTGTGACCGAGTGAATGGTTTTATTGTACTGTCGTACTGCTTCGAATATTACCTCTTCGTGTTTACCTTTGGCTTCCTTTACTAGTAAGTTAGTTAACTCCACTATTGTGCTGTGCGTCCGCTCTACTTGACCGTTCGTTGTCGAATGTTGTGGTGGCACTGCTGTGTGCTGTATATGTAGTCGATCGTATAAGGATTTTGCTACTATATTAACATATGTCGGGTCGTTATCAGTTGTTAGGTTCGTTGCGTATGGGAATATTTGGGATAGTATTTCATTCAAATATATGTATGAGTTTTTCTTATCTGGTATTTTTCTTATATAGCAAAATTTTGAGTATCTATCTACTGTAGTTATATATATTTGGTTGTCCATAAAAAATGTATCCATGTGCAGATGTGTACCTACTTCATTTGGTATTGGTGTTTTTCCGTAAAGTAATTTATTAGGACGTCTGTCGTATTTACATTTTTTACATATCTCACATATTTGTGCTGCCTTCTTTGCCATATCTCGCATGTTAGGCCAGTAATAGCTCTCAGACAGTTCTTTTATATTATTTCTATAATTTCTATGTGCTCTTCTGTGTATTTGTTCAACTATCTCATTCTGTTCATTTTCGTCAGTGATGTCTCTGACTAATGCATTTGTTATTACAAAATTAGTGGTTGGGAAAGT
Source organism: Eurosta solidaginis (assembly GCF_040869045.1). Taxonomy (NCBI): domain Eukaryota; kingdom Metazoa; phylum Arthropoda; class Insecta; order Diptera; family Tephritidae; genus Eurosta; species Eurosta solidaginis. The sequence goes on along the minus strand of NC_090324.1, from coordinate 85,434,246 downwards.
TTGTACTAGTGTAGTTTTTATTTTGTATAGAATTTCTTCGGTAGTGATTATGGCGTTAATATTGTTTGGGTGTAGTACGCCTTTAATATCACTTATCAATTGTTCTATAGTTGTGAAGTATATGGTATGTCTAAATTTTCCGCAAATTTTCAAATATATGTATGAGTTTTTCTTATCTGGTATTTTTCTTATATAGCAAAATTTTGAGTATCTATCTACTGTAGTTATATATATTTGGTTGTCCATAAAAAATGTATCCATGTGCAGATGTGTACCTACTTCATTTGGTATTGGTGTTTTTCCGTAAAGTAATTTATTAGGACGTCTGTCGTATTTACATTTTTTACATATCTCACATATTTGTGCTGCCTTCTTTGCCATATCTCGCATGTTAGGCCAGTAATAGCTCTCAGACAGTTCTTTTATATTATTTCTATAATTTCTATGTGCTCTTCTGTGTATTTGTTCAACTATCTCATTCTGTTCATTTTCGTCAGTGATGTCTCTGACTAATGCATTTGTTATTACAAAATTAGTGGTTGGGAAAGTTTGTACTAGTGTAGTTTTTATTTTGTATAGAATTTCTTCGGTAGTGATTATGGCGTTAATATTGTTTGGGTGTAGTACGCCTTTAATATCACTTATCAATTGTTCTATAGTTGTGAAGTATATGGTATGTCTAAATTTTCCGAATATATTTTTACTTTCTATTCTTACTAATCCATTGTTAGTTTGGATAATAATTTGATTATTAAAATGGTTTAAGCTAGTGCCTACCCTTCTTATGGTTTCAGTGGGTGAGCTGAGTTGAGAGTGCTGCGATTCTGAGTCGGTTAATTGATTAATTTGTTGCCGACTTAGTGCATCCGCAACGATGTTTTGAGAACCTGGTTTGTATATCAATTTGGCACCGTATTCTTCTATTTGGTTTTTCCACCTTTTTAGTTTATTATTAGGGTTCTTCTCTGAAATAGAGTAGGTTAAGGACTGATGATCCGTATAGATTCTAAGGTCTGATCGTCCATATAAATAGTTTCTGAGTTTTTGTAGTGCCCAAATTATGGCTAATAACTCTTTTTCGTTTGTGCTATATTTTTGTTCCGTCTCGCTTAGTGTTCTGGATATAAAACAAATGGGATTTCTACCTTGGGATAATACAGCTCCTATGGCAAAATTACTTGCGTCCGTGGTTAAATCAAAGGGTTTATTGAAATCGGGTTGAAAGAGTTCGACTTGTGCTTGTAATTCCTTTTTTAATATATTCATCGCTTTTATGGCTTCCTCATCTAATTTTATTTGCATTCTTTCACTTTGCTTTTTCTTTACGATACCGTTTTCTCCTCTTAAAAACAATGTTAGGGGTTTGGTAATCTTGGCGTAGTCTTTGATGAATTTTCTATAATATCCTGCTAGCCCTAAAAATGATCTTAATTCTTTCAGATTCATAGGCACAGGGTAGTTTTTTATGGTCTCAATTTTTTGTGGGTCTACAGTTATTCTGTTATGTTTAATAATATGTCCTAAATATTCAGTGCTGTCTTTGAAAAAATGAGATTTTTCATATGAAATCTTCATATTTGCTTGACGCAGTGCATTTATAACAATTCTTATGTGTTCATTTTTTTCATCATGTGAGGATGAATATATTAACACATCGTCTATATATACATTTACGAATTTTCCTATGTAATTTCTTAATATGTCATCTACGCATCTTTGAAATATTGAAGGTGCATTCTTTAGTCCAAACGGCAGCCTTAAGAATTCATATTTTGCTCCGTTTATGCTAAAGGCTGTCTTTTCGGTGTCTGACTCCTTGATTTTTATCTGATGGAAACCTGCTTCCAAATCTAGGGTTGTAAAAACAGTTGCTTTACCTAAATTCTGTATTGTCATGTTGACATCAGGTATGGGATATCTATCGGTAATGGTTTCGCTATTCAATTTCTGGAAGTCTATGACCATTCTTCTCTTAGGGTTTCCTAACTCGTCAGTTCCTTTCTTTGGTACAGTCCAAACGGGTGAGTTATAGGGACTCTTACTGGGTTTAATTATATTATTCTCTAGCATTTTATTTATTTCTTTATTTATGAAATTATTGTCTGAAAAGGGGTAAGGGTACTGTTTCGTCCATATTGGCTCTTCAGTTTTAGTGCGAATCGTGGCTTCAATTGTTGTTGTAAATGGTAAAATAGGATTTGTTTCCTCATTAATTCTCATAATTTCTTCAACCTCTTTTTTATATTTGCTGTCATCTATTGTGAAATTTACTTGACTGACATCCATTTCTTTTTTCTTCTGCTCTGTTCTCCTGACATACATCATTTTATATTCGAACAGATCTATCTTAGCCTTCATTTCTCTCAAAGATTGTTCTCCTAATATCACATCAAATTCTTTTAATTCTTCGATTTAAAAAAATACTAATTCTTGTCCTAGCATTCTTATCTTCTTAGCTGAGTTTATTGTGTTTGAACCATTCAGAGTTCTACTAACAAATTGTTTAACTGGAAAGGTCTTTCCATTTGGAATATTTTTCCTAATATAATTTAATGTCGAGCCTGTGTCTATTAAAACTAAAAGTTTTTTATTATCATGTAAAATAATCTGAAGACACGGCAGATTATTTACTCGTCTAAAAAAGTAGCTCTATTTTCAAATTCACTTTCATCTATATTTACCTTTAATGACTGATCACTATTATTATCCGTTATTTGATTGATCCTTTGTAGTTTCTGCGGTACTATATTATATCTTGATGACGTTGGTTGGTGGTTTCGTTTAAATGGTTCTCCTCTATTGGGATTAAAAGGTGCATATCCTGCTCTTTGTCGTTCATAGTTGTTTCTGAAAGGATTCTGTTGATACGATTGCTGTTGTTGATGCTGATTATTCGTGGATTTCCGGAATCTTCCTATTGATGTATCCACGTCCATTGGTGTCGGGTTTGATCTTCCCATATGGGCAATAGGTTGAACTCCTGGTTGATACCTCCTTTCATTTTGTGGCTGTTTAGGGTAGTTATACGCTTCTCGTCGTATCGGATTATTCTGCCTTTTATAAAGAATCTCCGTGGCAATTGCGTATGCGCTTTCTAAATCTCTTGGTTTTGCTGCATATAATGTGTGTTGAGTAAATTCATTATTTATGCCATTGCGGAAGCAATCTATGGCCATTTCTTTTGTGACCTGCTGTAGAGAGTGAGTATTCCCTGGGTAATCAATTTCACATTTAGTCATTGCTAAATTAAAGATTTGACAGATCTTGCTGTGGAATTCGGATAGCGTCTGTTTTCCTTGTATTTGTCTTTTCATTTCCTCTATGAGGGCGTTATAGCTTCTAGTATCGGCGTAGCTGTAATCTAGGCGATTGAGTATTGCTTGTAAGTGGAACACTGTGCCATGATTCTGTAGAAGAGTTGCTGGTTCTCCTTCGATCTTCTTGTGACGTATTATAAATAATGCATCGTAATATGGTTTGGTATTAATAAAGGCTTCTATGGGACTCATTGCTGATATAATGGTTGCCCTCCATGTCCTGTATTTGGATGTGTCTCCGTTGAATACTGGTAGCCGTTCGAATAGTCTCAGATTTATTTCATTTGCATTGTTTATCCTGGGACTTATCGGTTGGAATTCTTCGATATTAGGTACTTGCGCTTGCCGCAGCTGGGCTAATTGTGCTTCTATAGCGGCATGAGCTTGTTCCAAGGTTACTAACCTTGTTTCCATAATGATTCCCCTGCTTTGGTCAAACACTTGTAATCGTTTTTTGCGGAAGAGGTCCAGTTTTATTTTCTGGTTCTCCTTGTCCTCTTTTTCAGGACGTGTGGAATTTGATTTTTTAGGAGTTCCTTTTATTATTCACTTATTCACTTATTCACTTATTGAGCCCCCAGTTAAGTATGTACTTTCGATTTTAAATAAAACAATATACTTTATTTGTATCTATATGTACTTTAATGAATTCTAAACTGAAGTTCATATGCTTCAGTGTAATAGAAGACTAACTTATTTCTATGCTTAATCGTCTATTTATATGCTCTGGTTTCTTTTGTTTAGTGGCTGCTGATAATGTTCAAAAAAGGATCTTGCTGATAATGTTTAAGTAGAAATCTTATCTATGCTTACAATGGTTGAATAGGAATCTTTTGTTCGCTGATAATATTTTATTTGGTTTTGTTTATGTTTTGTTTATGTTTGTATTTGGTTTATGTTTAAATAGAAATCTTATCTTTGCTCACAATGTTTTGGTTTCTGATAATGGTTAATAGATAGATAGACAATGTTTAAAGAGGACCATACTTTTTATGTAAACTACTGATTCTATATCATACATGGGATGATGTTATCGGTACAGTAGTGTATTTTTTGTTGCACTAACTCGCGCCTAAAAATCATATCTACACCATTAGCAATAAACTACATACAGAGTGTATGTGCCTACATGGTGATCAAAAGGAATATAAACAAAAAGGCAACTCTTAGAGACCAACTGTACAGCGAACAACGGGACATTCATATGGCTTAGCAGCTAAAGGCTTGCACTGATATGAATGTTGGAGATTCGAGTTCAACGCTCAGCTCCCGAAAAGCTAGCTGATGAAGAAGTGAAATTCAGAAACATATCCTAGTAACCATCGCCGTTTGTAAACTTACAATTTTTCTCTAATATCAATTACAAAAACCATTGTATAAAGCAATATGAGCAAAGCTCGCAAATTAAATACATATGATCATATTGATATAATAGTAACAGCGGAAGTATTAAAAACAAATACCGTAAATATCCGAACAAATGTTACTAAGCTTTCAAAAGCGCGCCTAAAAATCATATCCACACCATTAGGAATAAACTACATACAGAGTGTATATGCCTACATGGTGATCAAAAGGAATATAAACAAAAAAGGCAACTCTTAGAGACCAATTGTACAGCGAACAACGGGACATTCATATGGTTTAGCAGCTAAAGGCGTGCACTGATATGAATGTTGGAGATTCGAGTTCAGCGCTCAGCTCCCGAAAAGCTAGCTGATGAAGAAGTGAAATTCAGAAACATGTCCTAGTAACCATCGCCGTTTGTAAACTTACAATTTTTCTCTAATATCAATTACAAAAACCATTGTATAAAGCAATATGAGCAAAGCTCGCAAATTAAATACATATGATCATATTGATATAATAGTAACAGCGGAAGTAATAAAAACAAATACCGTAAAAATCCGAACAAATGTTACTAAGCTTTCAAAAGCGCGCCTAAAAATCATATCCACACCATTAGGAATAAACTACATACAGAGTGTATGTGCCTACATGGTGATCAAAAGGAATATAAACAAAAAAGGCAACTCTTAGAGACCAATTGTACAGCGAAGAACGGGACATTCATATGGCTTAGCAGCTAAAGGCTTGCACTGATATGAATGTTGGAGATTCGAGTTCAACGCTCAGCTCCCGAAAAGCTAGCTGATGAAGAAGTGAAATTCAGAAACATGTCCTAGTAACCATCGCCGTTTGTAAACTTACAATTTTTCTCTAATATCAATTACAAAAACCATTGTATAAAGCAATATGAGCAAAGCTCGCAAATTAAATACATATGATCATATTGATATAATAGTAACAGCGGAAGTATTAAAAACAAATACCGTAAATATCCGAACAAATGTTACTAAGCTTTCAAAAGCGCGCCTGAAAATCATATCCACACCATTAGGAATAAACTACATACAGAGTGTATGTGCCTACATGGTGATCAAAAGGAATATAAACAAAAAAGGCAACTCTTAGAGACCAATTGTACAGCGAACAACGGGACATTCATATGGTTTAGCAGCTAAAGGCTTGCACTGATATGAATGTTGGAGATCCGAGTTCAACGCTCAGCTCCCGAAAAGCTAGCTGGTGAAGAAGTGAAATTCAGAAACATGTCCTAGTAACCATCGCCGTTTATAAACTTACAATTTTTCTCTAATATCAATTACAAAAACCATTGTATAAAGCAATATGAGCGAAGCTCGCAAATTAAATACATATGATCATATTGATATAATAGTAACAGCGGAAGTATTAAAAACAAATACCGTAAATATCCGAACAAATGTTACTAAGCTTTCAAAAGCGCGCCTAAAAATCATATTCACACCATTAGGAATAAACTACATACAGAGTGTATGTGCCTACATGGTGATCAAAAGGAATATATACAAAAAAGGCAACTCTTAGAGACCAATTGTACAGCGAACAACGGGACATTCATATGGTTTAGCAGCTAAAGGCTTGCACTGATATGAATGTTGGAGATTCGAGTTCAATGCTCAGCTCCCGAAAAGCTAGCTGATGAAGAAGTGAAATTCAGAAACATGTCCTAGTAACCATCGCCGTTTGTAAACTTACAATTTTTCTCTAATATCAATTACAAAAACCATTGTATAAAGCAATATGAGCAAAGCTCGCAAATTAAATACATATGATCATATTGATATAATAGTAACAGCGGAAGTATTAAAAACAAATACTGTAAAAATCCCAACAAATGTTACTAAGCTTTCAAAAGCGCTCCTAAAAATCATATCCACACCATTAGGAATAAACTACATACAGAGTGTATGTGCCTACATGGTGATCAAAAGGAATATAAACAAAAAAGGCAACTCTTAGAGACCAATTGTACAGCGAACAACGGGACATCATATGGCTTAGCAGCTAAAGGCTTGCACTGATATGAATGTTGGAGATTCGAGTTCAACGCTCAGCTCCCGAAAAGCTAGCTGATGAAGAAGTGAAATTCAGAAATATGTCCTAGTAACCATCGCCGTTTGTAAACTTACAATTTTTCTCTAATATCAATTATAAAAACTGTTAATTTAAAATACTTGGGGTATTTTAAATGCTAGCGATGGGGAAGTTATACATTATGTCTATATATTCCACTAATATGTTGATATTATTATGATGTTAGTTTTAGTTTGTTAATTATATTAAGTATTTATTACTGTTAACGCATTCTACTACATATTTCTGTATTTATTTATAAAACTATGTAACATTTGAAATTGAAAAAAAGTTCCAATATCAAAAAATAGGAAATTCATTAAATAATCTTGCATCCAACAAGATATTGTTTTATATTAAAATAAAAAAACTCGCGTCTATTCGTACTCCGCCACCTACTTCTCTTCCCACTATCGTTAACAATGTTGAGCGCAAAGATAATTTTAGTGGTATCGTTAAAGGCATTGCCGATCTACGTTGTGAAAACGCTCGTATACTATCTACCATGGAAGGTCTAAAATGCGAAATGTCTCAATTATCACTAAAGTGCGATTTTTTATCAGCTGAAATCCGTTCATTATAGTCAATTATCGAAGATAAAAATTGTGTAATTTCTACATTGAGTACTGAAATAAAAAATCTGGGTAATATTGTTTGCTACATTTGCTAGTGATCTCAAATTTCTCTCACTTGTGCTGCGGACAACAATAAGCAAACAAAGTCTGCAGAAGCAAAACAGCCTAGAACCAAAAGCAAAGGTAAAGGCAATGTTTTGGATGTCTCTGCAAACAAAATTGAATCGAAAGTTGATAGGGCTGCAAAAATAAAAGAGGCGGCACCTCTCAGTGTTGAAAATGCAAAAGCAATTCAAACAAGCAAATCAATTTGCAATGACGATACGTCTGTAAATACAAAACAACCATCAGATGTAGCAATAACATCATCTCGACTGTACCAAATGAACAGTGTGCTATTGTTGGTTTGTCTTCTTCATCCAGTTCGTTTAGTGCTGCTGTTGCTCGTTCTACTAGTGATGCTAATATCAGTTCTGCTGCACCTGGTAATAATAAAACTGGGTATTCCGGAGTTGTAGCTTTTGGCCTTCAGGGATCAGCCGCAAGTAACCTAATATCTAATAATTATAGCTGTGTGTTTTTTTTTACATCTATAATCGTTTACGCTTAAACTTTTTATGGACTGCTAAGCGTTAAACTTTAAATACATCTCTGAAATTACTGCGCATAAAATTAGTACTACTAAATTTCAATACGCATTGTACTCAGATTTAACTGAAATATGTGTCTATATTTCACCTCGACACCAATTCTATGTTTCACCTATAAAAATCGTGTGTATCCACTATTCATCGCAACCGATTCAGCTATATGTCATACACTTCCATAGAACAGAGGTTTGTGTCTCCGCTTTTCGGTACACCCTGTGCTGTAGATAGTTTTTTAACCACTGCCGCTAGATGGGTCTCCTAACCATTATCTAGGCGAGGATAAGGGTTTTTTTTTGCGTAAACGTAAACATATACGCGTGTAAAAAAAAAACACGGCTAATACTAATTTAATATCCAGTACTTACACATCTAATAATAATAATACTTCAAATAAGTTAATCAAAGCGCCAACCATTGACGTAGGAAGTAATTCAAATGCAAACCTTAACTTAGCTATCCGATTGAAATGGTTACATTTGTGATCGTTTAAGCCGGCGGTAAATGCTAGCGATATTGTCGAATATGTTTCACATAATGCAAACATCTCGCCTTCATTAATTCATTGCTTTAAATTAATAAATAAAGACGCTGACTCCAGTTTGTTATCTAGATGTAATTTAAGCTTGGAGTCTCGCCTTCATTATATAATAAGCTTCTTGGGTCTTCGTTATGGCCATCGGACGTCAAAATTAAACCTTTCCGTTTTTTAAATGGTTTTATTTAGCTTGACTTGACAGGCAGGCCGCACGGCCGCATGCACGGCCGTTGTGAACGAATTTTGTAATTGAAATTTAAGTAACTTCCTGATAAGCTACAAGCTTGAAACTGGTAATATAGTTCAGAACCCGATGACAATGCAATAGTAAGAAAAAAATCGCCGCTAGGTGGTGCAAGGATCGAGATATTCACACAAATCGTATTTGTGGTCCGATTTGGCTCATTATTGGAGCACATAATACGTACAAGAATAGAAAGCGACCTATGAAAAAAATCGCCGCTAGGTGGCGCAAGGATCGAGATATTCACAAAAATCGTATTTGTGGTCCGATTTGGCTCATATTTGGAACACATACTACATACAAGAATAAACAGCGAACTATGAAAAAAATCGCCGCTAGGTGGTGCAAGGATCGAGATATTCACAAAAATCGTATTTGTGTTCCGATTTGGCTCATATTTGGAACACATAATACATACAAGAATAAAAAGCGACTTTTGAAAAAAATCGGCGCTAGGTGGCGCCAGGATTGAGATATTCACAAAAATCGTATTTGTGATCCGATTTGGCTAATATTTGGAACACATAATACATACAAGAATAGAAAGCGACCTATTTTTAAGTAACTTTCTGATAAGCTACAAGCTTGAAACTGGTAATATAGTTCAGAATCCGATGACAATGCAATAGGAAGAAAAAAATCGCCACTAGGTGGTGCAAGGATCGAGATATTCCCAAAAATCGTATTTGTGGTCCGATTTGGCTCATTATTGGAGCACATAATACGTACAAGAATAGAAAGCGACCTATGAAAAAAATCGCCGCTAGGTGGCGCAAGGATCGAGATATTCACAAAAATCGTATTTGTGGTCCGATTTGGCTCATATTTGGAACACATACTACATACAAGAATAAACAGCGAACTATGAAAAAAATCGCCGCTAGGTGGCGCAAAAATCGGAATATTAAAAAATCGTATTTTTGTTCCGATTTGGTCCATATTTGGAACACATAATACATACATAAATAGAAAGAGACCTATAAAAAATCGCCGCTAGGTGGCGCCAGGATCAAGATATTCACAAAAACAGTATTTGTGGTCCGATTTGGCTCATATTTGGAATACATAATACATACAAGAATAAAAACCGGCCTATAAAAAAATCGCCGCTAGGTGGCGCCAGGATCAAGATATTCACAAAAATCGTATTTGCGATCCGATTTTGCTCATATTTGGAACATATTGTAACGAATTTGCTGCAAATCTTCTTATTTGCCCTTTTGCTAGGTTCGTATCGCTAAACTGTTGAATAAATAACTCCAATATTGAATAATGGAAAAATGGCCTTTATTAAAATACTTCACAATAACACTCAAACTGTGCAACGAATAGCTTAATAACCAAACTGATAGCTTAAATAAAACTGACTTTCAAAATAATACTGCTATTGCTCGCTAGATATCGTCTTAGTCGTAACTGCTTGACAACTCAAATCAAACTGAATTCCAGCGCCTCTACAATTGCCGCCTTTTATACTCTCGGATTTCAACGTTCGCATCTTCTAGGCGCTTCCAGAATCTACTAGTTGCTATTAGCTCTCAAACTTCTCAGCTGTAACTACAATTGCATAATTTTATAGCTTTCCTCATTGCATACTTTCAGGAGTATCTCAGATATATGCATGTGTTTGTGCATTGACTCTCCGCTGCTCGTATACGTACATAGTACATATGTGTAGACGCAATTATTGTTTCGTTTATGTAGATACATAATGATTGAATTATTGATGTGAATTCGCGTCACTGCTTAGCATCGGCTTAGAGATAGCAGCACCCCTTAGTTTTGCTAATATTCGTAACACTGCCCTCCACCTAAGTCTGATCGTCCCGATCAGACAAATCTCTCGATCTTAACAATGCTAGCATCGCCAAATGTACCACTCTTCTATTTCGTGATTTCCCAATTGATTGTATGCGGTAGACGACATCACTGATCGTCTTCACAACTCTGTACGGGCCTTCCCAACTGCACCGATATTTGGATGGAACACCTTTCCGCCGGTGAGGGTTGTATAGCAGTACCAAATCTCCCTCCCGGAAACCTTCCAAATTATTTTCCTTGTCGTACCTGTGTTTCATCTTACTACTCATTATCCTGGATCGTTCCCTCGCACTCTGTTGCTTGGCCAATGAACTACTTCGTAGAGCTTGCGCTTGACGGATTGACTTCACATAATCAGTATCGTTCCAACATTTCACAACAGTAGTGCGCTCCGGCTTGAAACTACCCTCGCATTTTTTCTCGGAAATCCGTTGCTTCGTTTTCCTGCGTCTTTTAGGTTTTGTCAATGCCAGTGTTTCTCTCGCAGGCACTTTTGGTTTTGCTTTATTTGGCCCATTCGACCTATTAACCTTTGCCTTTGACTTCCGCGGTTTTTGTCGAGTCTTCTCCACCAGTACTCGATTACTACTGAACCCTTTCTCCAACTTGAAGTTAAGTGGTAAATCCTGGTTCTCATAACGCATCACCCTTCTCTGCATATCGATCTTGATGTCATGATCAACCAAGAAGTCCACTCCCAATATGACTTCTTCAACGATCTTCGCCACAACGAATTTGTGTAGAATCGCGACCTTTCCAATCAAGACTTCACATATCACTTCTCCCTGAACTTGGTTATATTCGCCAGTGACCGTACGCAACTTTGCTCCAGATAACGGTTTTATTCTCCTGTTGACCAAGTCAGATCGGATCAAGGAATGAGATGCGGCCGTATCTACAGTCAGTACACGTTCTTTACCATCCATATTCCCTCGGACGGTAAGACTGCTTGATTTCCTTCCAATTTGCGACACAGATATCACAGGACATTCAATAGCCGGGGCAAGTTTTCGTTCTTTACATTCGACACGCTCTTGCTCATTTCCGCCAGCTTTGCGTTTACGGCCACCCACATTGTTGGAACTGTTAGGACCAAGATAGAAATGACGTGAAATGTGACCTGGGTTGATGCACTTGCAACATTTAATAACTCCGGCATTCTTCTGTTGAGATCCCTTCAGCGCTTCCAAAATTGTATCTACCCACTCTGGCCTTTCTACTTCCACACGGCGTGCTTTGAAAACTGGCTTACACAGAAGCGACGCTGTTTCTTGAGTCAGTGCATAGGATACCGTTTCAGCAAATGTTAGTTTTGGATTTGCATATGTAGCCCGCTTCGTTTCCACATCCCGTATGCCATTTATAAAGCTCTGAATCTTTACCCTTTCATTGTACTCCACGGGTTCTTCCGCGTTCACTAAATGTGCTAGCCTTTCAATATCCGACGCAAACTCTTGCAATGTTTCACCAGGCCTCTGGAAGCGGTTCAGCAACTCCATTTGGTATATCTGTTTTCTATGCTCGCTTCCATAACGTCGTTCTACAGCAGTCATCAATGCTTCATAATTGTTCCGCTCTCCTTCGGGAATCGTCTGTAGGATTTCCGCTGCTGGCCCCTTCAATGCCACGAACAGTGCAGCAACTTTATCTTCCGCATTCCAGTTGTTCACTACTGCGGTCTTCTCAAACTGTAGCTTGAAGACCAGGAAAGGAACTGAACCGTCAAAGGATGGTATTTTTACCTTTGGATTGCTTGCTGAAACAGCTGGGCGATTTAATTGCAACTCTTGTATACGACCTCTCAAAGCATCCACCTCGGCTTCGATTTTTTCCTCAAACTGCGTTATTTTCTGGTCCATACGCGCTTCGAGTTTTGATGATATACGCGCCTCTTGCGCTTCGAGTTTTACTGTTATGCGTGCCTCTTGTTCTTTCAGTTGTGTCTCCATCTTTGATGTAATCTGTGTCGACTTTTCTGACATACGCGTTTCTTGTGCCTCAATCTTCGATGTTATTCGTGTCTCTTGGGATTCAATTTGTGATGACATATACGTTTTCTGTTCTTCCAATTGTGATGTTACTTGCGACGCCATTTCTGAAATGCGCACCTCCTGTGATTCTAGTTGGGATGATATTTGCGACGACATTGATGTTACTGTCGATGTTTGAGCAGCTATTGCAGCCAATATAATGTTCACGTCTGTGCTCGTACTTGTCTGCGATGTTTCGTTTTTCTATTCAATTTTTGTTGTTGTGTCGTCCCCATCAGGATAAAAGACATACTCGTCCACATCAATTCCTTGCGACTCCATTACCTCTCGTAGCCGTGCTTGAAGTTCGATCTTATTGCCGGTTGTATTTAATCGACGGTTCTCCAACTCCTTTTTCAGTTGCTGGATCTTCAATTCACTGAACTTTGCCATGTCCAAGTTGTATTCCCAATCTTCGGAATTTATTCAACAATTTTTCTTCTGACACCAATTGTTACGAATTTTTTGCAAATCCTCTTATTTGCCCTTTTGCTAGGTTCGTATCGCTAAACTGTTGAATAAATAACTCCAATATTGAATAATGTAAAAATGGCCTTTATTAAAATACTTCACAATAACACTCAAACTGTGCAACGAATAGCTTAATGGCCAAACTGATAGCTTAAATGAAACTGACTTTCAAAATAATACTGCTATTGCTCGCTAGATATCGTCTTAGTCGTAATTGCTTGACAACTCAAATCAGGCTGAATTCCAGCGCCTCTACAATTGCCGCCTTTTATACTCTCGGATTTCAACGTTCGCATCTTCTAGGTGCTTCCAGAATCTACTAGTTGCCATTAGCTCTCAAACTTCTCAGCTGTAACTACAATTGCACAATTTTATAGCTTTTCTCATTGCATACTTTCAGGAGTATCTCAGATATATGCATGTGTTTGTGCATTGACTCTCCGCTGCTCGTATACGTACATGGTACATATGTGTAGACGCAATTATTGTTTCGTTTATGTAGATACATAATGATTGAATTATTGATGTGAATTCGCGTCACTGCTTAGCATCGGCTTAGAGATAGCAGCACCCCTTAGTTTTGCTAATATTGGTAACAATATAATACATACACGAATAGAAAGCGACCTATGAAAAAAATCGCCGCTAAGTGGCGCAAAGATCTAGATATTCAAAAATATCGTGTTTGTGGTCCATGAATAGAAAGCGACCTATGAAAAAATCGCCGGTAGGTGGCGCAAGGATCCAGATATTCACAAAAATCGTATTTGTGGTCCGATTTCGCTGATATTTGGAACACATAATACATATAAGAATAAAAAGCAACATATGAAAAAAATCGCCGCTAGGTGGCGCAAGGATCGAGATATTCACAAAAAACCGTATTTGTGGTCCGATTTGGCGCCAGGATCGAGATATTAACAAAATGCGTATCTGTTATCCGATTTGGCTCATATTGGGAACACATAATACATACAAGAATAGAGAGCGACCTATGAAAAAAAATTGCCGCTAGGTTACGCAAAGATCGAGATATTCAAAAAAAACCGTATTTGTGGTAAGATTTGGCTCATATTTGGAACAAATATTACATACAGTCCGGTAGGAATATTTTGGAGTTGGAGGAGGGACAAGTATACGTGGCGCAGAGTCGAGTAAAGACTTTGGAAGGATTATGTATTGAGGACTTACATTGTGACAAATTGTCAGGAAAGAGTCCTTATAATAATGAATCACTAAAGGAACTAAATAGAATGAGAAATAATTGGCAATTAAATAAAGACTAAGAACTTGAAAATAAAATAATAAAAAAAAATTTTTAAGTTAAACGGTAAAACAATACTTACATGAAGTAATAATAATACTAAAAGCTACAAAATAATTATGTAGGTCCTAGGTACTAGTCATCACACTCCTCATCAATCTATGGCGTTGATCAGACAATTAAATAAAAGCGTTGGACACGTCAAATTTCTATTGATAGTCATATATAAGACCAACTGAACCCTAATCAGGTTATGCTGCGCCTCACATTTTTAGAAATTTCACGCGCCCAACGCTTTTATTTAATTGTCTGATCAACGTTATAGATTGATGAGGAGTGTGATAACTATTACCTAGGAACTACCTAATTATTTTGTAGCTTTTAGTATAATTATTACTTCATGTAAGTATTGTTTTAAATAAAACCGTTTAACTTAAAATTTTTTTAAAATTATTTTATTTCAAACAGCAAAGGGCTCAACTATCAAATGCGTCAGTATAAAAAAAGTACAAATATTTATTATCAAAATGTTTTTGTTTTTATCGGCCTTTTGATAAATAATTCAAAGTTCGAAACGAGCTCAAGGCCAGAACAATAATTTTTTGTAATGATTATTGTTTTTTTATTTTTTCTATAATTGAAAAATTGTATTTTGTTTTTGGAATAATAAGTAGAAAATTTTTCAGACAACCTGCCATAGCTGCGCAGATAGATCCATTTCGAAGGGTGCTAAGCCTTCATCATCAGTACGCCTTAGGCACGCTGCGCTAACCATTTTGCTATACAGCGGTGGTTTGTTTGACTGAAAAATTGCTACTTCTATTCCTTCTTACCGACTATATTTATTCAGCGTTGTGCCATCTGTTGCAAATCACTGATAATGCTGGATTTGTTTATTGTCAATTACTTTGTTTTGACATTCCCAAATGCTCATGGTATATTAACAATTGTTTTTGTTTTTATCGGCCTATTGATAAATTATTCAAGGTTCGAAACGAGCTCAAGGCCAGAACAATAATTTTTTGTAATGATTATTGTTTTTTTTATTTTTCTATAATTGAAAAACTGTATTTTGTTTTTGGAATAGTAAGTAGAAAATGTTTCAGACAACCTGCCATAGCTGCGCAGATATATCCATTTCGAAGGGTACTAAGCCTTCATCATCAGTACGCTTTAGGCACGCTGCGCTAACCATTTAGCTATACAGCGGTGAATAAATATAGTTGGTAAGAAGGAATAGAAGTAGCAATTTTTCAGTCAAACAAACCACCGCTGTATAGCTGAATGGTTAGCGCAGCGTGCCTAAAGCGTACTGATGATGAAGGCTTAGCACCCTTCGAAATGGATCTATCTGCACAGCTATGGCAGTTTGTCTGAAAAATTTTCTACTTATTATTCCAAAAACAAAATACAATTTTTCAATTATAGAAAAATTAAAAAAACAATTATCATTACAAAAAATTATTGTTCTGGCCTTGAGCTCGTTTCGACCCCTGAATCTATATCAAAATGTTTCGGGGTTGAGAACGAAATCGAAAGATATATTTTTAGCCACCTCACGGTGTGATTATGATGTATACGTCTTTGTTGGGACTTGGCTTAATGATGACTTCTGTGACTCAGCATTTTTTGATCAAAGTCTGTTTCATACTTTTCGTAAAGATCGAGACCCTATCAAAACAGGACGTCTCAGAGGCGGTGGGATGTTAATTGCTGTAAGGCTCCGCTCTCTAATGGTGACTCTCTATTGGATCAGCTTTGTGTCGGTATTACTGGGCCATCTGGAAATTTACTTGTCTGTGTTTCTTACATTCCGCCTTGCAGCACAGATTCGCTGTACTGTGCTCATGTCAATAATATATTTGACCTATATGAAAATAATGGTGATAGTAATTTTTGCGTCTTGGGGGATTTAAATATTAGTAAGTTTGTTTGGTTGAAAATACTAGATGATAATATCTTAACACCTACAAATGTTCATCATCCCCACGAGATTATTTTCTTAGACACCCTTTTTAGTGCCAATCTATTTCAGATTAACAATTTCGTGAACCAATTAAACAATATCTTGGACCTAATTTTTGTCGATGAGAATCTCATGACTTACTTGCCTTAATGTGTGTTTCCTATATATAAATCAAATATGCATCACGTAGCATTATCTTTATCTGTAGAATAATTCGACCTAGCGCCGAAAAACTACATAAGTAATAATGTGCGCTCCTATAACTTTAAGGATTATGATTCTCTAAACTTTCTCATATCTGAAATAGACTGAACATCTATTTTCTTTGCTAAAATTATTATTATTATTTATTGTTAAAATACAATTAAAATTACAAATTAACCTAATTTATCTGCACTAGCTACCAGGGCTATCGGCTTAAACAGGTTTAAAGTTTGATTGAAGTTATCACGGATAGTATAATGTATTAGATATTAAATGAGATGAAAAATGTTTAGTTCTTTAAAAAAATTTGACATTCTTATAATATTCTGTTCGGAAGGAACAGATAGAATATGGATTGGGTCTGAGTCTTCGAATGTTGACGAACGTATGGCGGATAGGCCAGGACAATGTAGAAGTAAATGGCGTATGGTTAAGCTGTTGTTATTGCAGAAGTTGCAGATGGGCTGCGGAGTCTTTGTTAGGTGGTGTTGGTGAGTCAGGAGTGTATGACCCAGCCTTAGGCGTACAAAGCATCGATTCATCCAGGTGGTAGTCGTTGTTGGAAGTTGTATGGCGGCGCAGTGAGGGTTTACTGCTTTATATTCATGTTGGAAGTCGTTCCAATTTATGCGCACGTGTGAATTTAAAGCTCTCGAGTATATTTTTTTTATTGATATTGTACTAAGGGGATTGTACGTGTGGAGGCACGATTTTAAAGCAAGTTTTGCAGCATTGTCAGCATTTTGATTACCGATTATGCCCGAATGTCCAGGGATCCACATTAGTTTCGCGTATGGTGTATTTTTAATTAATAGTTGTTGCAGGTGGAATATTGGGCCAGCCTGCCATTGTATGTTTTTTGCAGCGTTAAACACTGATTGACTGTCCGTGCATATTAAGGTCTTTTGCTTACTTTTTACGAGATTTAGCGCTGAGACTATGGCCTGCAATTCGGCGTCGAATATGCTAGCGTAATCCGTAAGTATTCCGTGGGAGAGGGTTTTTCCATTTTCGTTCGTAACTGCGAATGCAGTGCCATGGCTTTGCTTGGTGCCATCTGTGAACAGCAGGTTCCAGCCGCTCTCTTTCAGCGGGTTTACAATGCCCAAGAAGGCTTGCTTATATATAGTACAGTTGGTGCTCTGTTTCTTTAGTGAACAAAGATCTTCGATAAACATTTGTGAATCAAGTGCCCAGGGTGGTAGCTTGGTTTCCTGGATTGTCATTGGAGCTATTTGTAAACTTAAAGTATCTGCGAGCCCTTTTATCTCGCATAAGGCTGACTTATGGGTCAATGGTCGCTTTCTTCTGTGGAGTAATTTTATTTCATGGTTAAGTATGTGAGTGTTGTTGCAAAATAGCTTGTATATTATACGACTTCTGAGATAGTTAGTGCGATCTTCAATTGCTTGAAAGCCTCCTTCGGCAAGTAAGTTTTTGATAGGTGTTGTCCTAAATGCGCGTAGACTTCTCCGTACTGCAGCGTGAAATGGTGCTTTGATTTTATTAATGCTAGACTTCGTACATTTACCGTATATTTGTAAACCGTAATCTATTTTGGATTGGGTTATTGATTTTGTTATATTAAGTAATGTGTTTGTGTGCACAAAGCTTTTCCTTGATGACAGGTATTTTACAATGTTAAGTCTGGTAGCTAGTTCACTTCTTAGTTTAATACAGTGGTGCTTATAGCTAAGTTTATTGTCAAATATGACACCTAGTATTTTTATGGTATTTACATTGGCTATGTTGTTGTTTTTATATTTGATGTTGATGTTGTTACAATTATGTTTTCTACAAACATGCAGGTGCTTACATTTCTCAAGTGAAATATGGGCACCTGAGTGTTGTGACCATTCCTCTAAAGATTCTAAAGCCGTTTTGAAAGAATTTTCGATATCACTTTTTGTCTTATTTTTGGATATCAAGAATAAGTCATCGGCATACAAACAATACTTAATGTTATGTTGGAGGCTCATGATTTTGCCAACTTCATCAAAGGCTATTAAGAAAAGGGTTACAGAAAGTGGAGATCCTTGGGGGATTCCATTGTGTTGAGTGTAAATGGGAGAAAGGTGGTTGTTTGCCTTGCAGCGAAATTTCCGGTTACTTAGAAATGATTTAATATAGTTAAATATTTTGGGTCCCACTCGCCACTCTTGAAGTTTCCTGAGGACTATGTGGCTTCCGATATTGTCAAAAGCGTTGGCAAAATCAATTGCCAGTACAGATGAGTGATTTTTTGAGGAAAATTGTTTGGAGAGATGGTGGTCTAAGAAAAGCAAAGCATCTAGCGTACTGACGCCGGCTTTAAATCCGACCTGAAATGGTGATAAATGTTTTTTGGTTGTTAAGAACCACATTAACCTTTTTGATATAATTTTCTCCATTATTTTGCTCATACATGATATTAAGGAAACGGGGCGGTAACTTTCTATAAGCGAGGGGTCTTTTTGTGGTTTCAATATAGGGACAACTATAGCTGTCTTGAAGCTTTGGGGGATAATTCCGGTGTTATATATTGAATTGTATAGTTGAAGTAGTCTTTGTTTAAAAGGATTGGGGGTATGCTTCAGCATTTCATAATTTATTTGGTCAAGCCCAGGTGACTTTCCTTTGCATGTTTTTAAAGCCGACTCGATTTCCGAGAAATTAATGGCGTTTTCAAGGTAGAGAGCAAGCTGGTCAGTTGTGTCCGCTGCACGCATGTGTGGGATGTTGTGCGCGGAGGCTATGAACTGTGGCGAAAAGTTGGAAGTTTCGGAAGATTTTGATATTTTATGTGCAAACTCTGATGAAATTGATAGTGGATTTGTGATGATAGTGTTATTTATCATTAATGAGGGGATAATATGGGGATTGTATCTTCCAGTGAGAGTTTGTATTCCTTTCCAAATTTTTTGGGTGGAGCAGGTAGGGTTGAGTTCTTTAATGAAATCTTCAAAGCTTTTGGTTTTTGCTTGTCTCTTTTCTCTGTTAAATCGAGCGTTGCACTTTTTATATGTTATCAGAGAGTCGAGAGTTGGGCACTTTTGGTATTCTCTGCAGGCTTCCATTTTTTCATTTCGTAGCTTGTTCAGTTCTCGAGACCACCATGGGACATTTCTTGACGCTTTTCGCGGGTTAGTCCGAGGTATTGTTAAGTTGGCTGCCTCTCTTATAGCCCTTTGAGTTATTGCGGCTTCTTTATTTGGGTTATTTTTGTCGAAGTCGGGCAGAAGCTTTTCATTTAGCACTTTTACAAATTTGGCACAGTTGGCTCTTGAGGTATTATATCTAGAAGGCCTGGTAGGGTTAGGAGGATTCTGGGTGAAAATTTCTAGAGAGCAAACTATCGGAAAGTGGTCGCTGTTATGAAGATCTTCTAGAGTATACCAGGATATAATGGGAAGTAGTTGTGGTGAACAAATGGTTAGGTCAACGTGTGTAAAGGATTTATGCGTGGAGAAATGTGTAGGACTGTTGTTATTAAGGACACATAAATTCGAGGCTAAGATAAAATCTTCAATTATTGTACCTCTGTGATTAGCGCTTGGTGACCCCCAGAGAGGGCTCCAGCCATTAAAATCACCACATATTATTACTGGTGTACTTAATGACGAGATAAGCTGTTGTAATTCTAATTGTGAGAAAGTTTGATTTGGTGGGATATATACAGAAATTATGGTGATAGGGTATTGAACGTTGAATTCTACTGCGACTGCTGATATGTTGGAAGTAATGTTCACTCTTCTGTGTTTAAGGTTTCGGTGAATTAATATGCCACAGCCTTGTTTGGCGTGGCCGATGTTGTGGAAGTTATGGAAATACGTTAAGTACTGCTTTGGGCAGTATGATGAGTGGGTGTGTTTGATATGGGTTTCTTGTAGGCAAACTATTTGTGGTTTGCGATCTTTTAAAAGGGTTTCCAATTCTAGGTAATTATTTTGATAGCCTTTGATATTCCACTGGAGAATATCAACAATCATTAATAATAATATTAACTTTACTATTAGATTTATTTTCTTGCGAAAATAGTCTATAGTTCGGGCTCTGGGAGCTCGCATTAAATAACGTCTTGTGTTTTTGATATTGGGGTTAAAAGAGATTGAAGTATTGTATTAGGTTGAGTTGGTTCAATGTGTGTGTTGTTATAGGAATGGTGTGAACGAAGGAGATTTGAGTATGGAGTAGACGAGGAGGAAGTGGTAGGGGCGGTTAGGTTATCAGTGATGTTGTCGTTGTTACTATTGTTTTGACTGCAGTTCATGGAGCTAGCAGGTTGGGTGGTTGCGGATTGAGTGTGAGAGACAGTAGAAATATTTGCGGGTGAGTACATTCTGTGTTGTGCGTTTGATTTTTCTGAGAGAGATTGAGTATTAGGTAAAGACATAATATTTGTAGAAGTGTGGGAGTGAGTGTGATTAGAGAAGAAAGATTGAACTTTAGGTAAAGTGTTGGAGTTTGCAATCAGAGAGTTGGTAGTGGATGGGTGAGGTTGTATATGGGAGTTAAGTGGCTGAGCGGTAGCGGTGGAGTTGTCAGCTGAAGATGTTGAATTGAGTTTGCTGAGAATGGGAGAAGGCTGCACTGAGCCCAGAATTGCTGAGTAAGATTGTGATTGAGTTGCATTAATGGGATTTTGTTGTTTATATAGTCGTCTTGCTTCAACAAAATTGCATTTGTTCTGTGTTTTTATTTTTAATATTTCTTTCTCTTGGAGGTATTTTGGGCAGTTTCTTGCTGAGGCGGGGTGGGGTCCAAAACAATTAGCGCACATTGTGCGTTGACATGGTTCTTTGCTATGAGGTGGAAAATTGCAGGTTTCACAGGTAGTGTTGTTTTTGCATCTTTTCATGGTGTGACCAAGTAGTTGGCATGATCGGCATCGCATTGGAGTGGGGAAGTATTCCTCAACTCTCACTGAGTACCATGCTATGTCAATAGTGGGGGGAACTTTATACAAGTTGAAAGAGAGCACTTATTCTAGACCTGTGGGGACTTTTACATTGTTGATATTTTTGGTAAATTTGTATATGCCAACAACACCTTGTGGTTTTAGAGCCTCTAATATTTCCTCCTCGTCTGTATGAGCTAAATTTTTATCGAAAATGGTACCCTTGCAAGTATTTAAGGAGTCGTGGAAGGCGATGGATACGGGACATAGGCCACCAAAGCTCTTGCAATTCATAAATTTCTCCGCGACGCTTAGAGATTTTGTTAAAATCAGCAAGCTGTCATCGCGTAGGATACTTACTGAAAGGTATTCGGTGCTTATGCCTTGGATAGCTTTTTGTTTGGCAAAGACACTGTACTTTGACAGAGGGTTAGCCTCATCAGTGGATTTGATCACAATGAATTTCGGGTCATTGCAGTTATTGTTTTGTGTCACTTTTGGTAGTGGTGGGAATGGGGCTTTTGTATTTTCTTTTTTTCTTTTTGCCTTCGGGGAGTTTGACATACTTTCAGAAAGTATGTCAAACCGATTCCCCGAAGGAATCGTGGACAATTTACCCATATACAACACTCAGTGATATATTTTAATATATGATATAAACAAAATAATTAAGTTTATGTGGAAAAACTAATTGAAAAGCACGTGTTTGTCGCACTTATGCTCACGAAAAATTGTTCAACTACGGATCACACTTGTTTAGCACAACTGCACTGAAAGAGAGTTAGTCGGTGACTGTCTTTGCTAAAAATTTAGCTGCAACTAACTGTTTCGATGCTTTTCTGCTAAAGATGGCTGACATATTCAGTAGGAATCTCTCTCTACTTCCGGTGAAGGTTCACAAATTACCCTGGTACAATACTAAGCTAAAAAGTTGAAAAATCATAGAAATATGTAAGTACTTTAAATTATACAAGAAAACCAGCGATATTGCTTTTAAAGATCTGTATACTTCTTATATGGCGCAGTTCAATGTTCTTGATAGGTTTTTGTACAATAAATACGTTCCTCGAATTGAAGATGAGTTGAAAGCTAATCCTAAATCTTTTTGGAACTATGTTCGTTCAAAGAAAGGTTGGTCTAATATACCAACCTGTGTTAAATTTAAAGACATTTGCTCCAATAGTTTGGTCGATTCGGCGAACTTTTGTTGTTGAAGCGGGTAACTGATAGCCCAAACCTTTAGACTTTGGGCCTTTGTCCGTATCTGAAACCGATGTTATCTTGGGTGTATCCTCCTTACAGTCCTTAATCAAAAATGATATAGATGGATTGTCCTCTTTTTTAT